>NC_069500.1:996798805-997100055 GCF_027579735.1 Bombina bombina | reverse complement strand
GTCAGCGATGTTAGGGAGGGCAGATTAGGGGTTAATAATATTTATTATAGGGTTATTGAGGCGGGAGTGAGGCGGTTTAGGGGTTAATACATTTATTAGAGTAGCGGCGAGGTCCGGTTGGCAGATTAGGGGTGAATAATTGTAGGTAAGGTAGCAGCGACGTTGGGGCGGCAGATTAGGGGTTAATAAATATAATGTAGGGGTCGGCGGTGTTAGGGGCAGCAGATTAGGGGTACATAGGGATAACGTAGGTTGCGGCGGTGTGCGGTCAGCAGATTAGGGGTTAAAAATATTTATTATAGTGGCGGCGATGTGGGGGGACCTCGGTTTAGGGGTACATAGGTAGTTTATGGGTGTTAGTGTACTTTAGAGCACTGTAGTTAAGAGCTTTATAAACCGGCATTAGCCCATAAAGCTCTTAACTACTGACTTTTTTCTGCGGCTGGAGTTTTGTCGGTAGAGGCTCTACCGCTCATTTCAGCCAAGACTCTAAATACCGGCGTTAGGAAGATCCCATTGAAAAGATAGGATACGCAATTGGCGTAGGGGGATCTGCGGTATGGAAAAGTCACGGCTTGGAAGTGAGCGTTAGACCCTTTCCTGGCTGACTCTAAATACCAGCGGTAGCCCAAAACCAAAACGCTGGTTTTGACGGCTAACGCCAAACTCTAAATCTAGCCGATTGTTTGTTGTTCAGGAGTGGCTTTACAAGTGGAATACGACATTTGAAGCCCATGTCCAGGATCCGTCTGTGTGTGGTGGCTCTTGATGCACTGACTCAAGCCTCAGTCCACTCCTTGTAAAAGTCCCCAACACTTTTGAATGGCCTTTTCCTGACAATCCTCTCCAGGCTGCGGTCATCACTGCTGCTTGTGCATCTTTTTCTTCCACACTTTTCCCTTCCACATTAATTTCTATTAATGTTCTTTGATACAGCACTTTGGGAGCATCCAACTTCTTTTGCAATTACCTTTTGAGGCTTTCCCTCCTTA
Organism: Bombina bombina; assembly: GCF_027579735.1. Lineage (NCBI taxonomy): Eukaryota > Metazoa > Chordata > Amphibia > Anura > Bombinatoridae > Bombina > Bombina bombina. The sequence goes on along the minus strand of NC_069500.1, from coordinate 997,099,063 downwards.
TGGAGGGTGTCAATGATGGTTTTCTGCACAACTGTCAGGTCAGCAGTCTTTCCCATGATTGTGATTCCTACTGAACCAGACTGAGAGACCATTTAAAGTCTCAGGAACCCTTTGCAGGTGTTATGGCTTAATTAGCTGATTAGAGTGGGACACTTTGAGCCTAGAATATTGCACCTTTTCACAATATTCTAATTTTCTGAGATTGTGGATTTGGGGTTTTCATGAGCTGTAAGCCATAATCATCACAATTATGACAAATCATGGCTTGATTATTCTTGCTTTGCATGTAATGAGTCTATCTCATATATTAGTTTCACCTTTTAGGTTGCATTAGTGAAATAAATTAACTTTTGCACGATATTCTAATTTTTCGAGTTTCACCTGTAATCAGTAGGTACCTCAAATAATCACATTGCATACACAAATTGATACTTTAAAAAGGGCAATATTTTAAATATACTAAAGAGGACCCTCTCAGTATCCAAACTCAACTTTTAAAATATGTATTGTCAGTTACAATTCAAAAAGAACATTTGTTTAACTGCCCATATTGTACAGCAATTACATTTAAGAATGCCTGCGTACAGAATACATGTAAAAACTACATCAGCTAACAGGGGCTTTAATTTATCCCTTGACAACTGAATTACTAAACAGAACAATCAGATCTTAACATGGGCTCACATGTATCATGGAAACAGGCATGCAAGAGTTAATAAACAAGACATCAATTAAACACAAGTAATACAATTAATATTAATCATTTTAAATGAAGCACACACCGATTGAGTTATAAACCTGTCCACACATCTTACTTAAACAGCAAAGATAAATAAAACCTCTGAATATGCAATTTTCAGAGGCAAAGTTTCCATCTGCTGCTGAGCTCTTGCATCAACCGTTCAAGCCTGCCGAGTCTCAGAACATGTCCTCCTTCCTTTCCCTATTGCAACGTAAACAAACAGTGGAGCAGAAGGGTTATAATCTCTCAGCAGCAGAAAATGCAAGTTAGTGCAATAAATATATTTATTAAAGGAAAAGTTAAGATTAAATAAATATTTCATGATTCATAAAGAACATGGAATTTTAAACAACTTTCTGGGAACAGCAATGCACTGCTGGAAGCTAGATGAACACATCTGGGGAACCAGTGACAAGAAGCATATACAAAATATGTATTTATAAATAAATAGAACATATTCTTCTATGTGAAAAACATTGGAATGTGAAATATTCAGATTTTCATGTCTGGTTAGCATACTTGAGAATATGCAATCTGGTTTGCTCATGAGTAGGGTTTATTCAGTTTTTTTGCTCCTTTGACTTCTATGGGGAAATAGGTTATAACCAGCGATATATTAAGTTCAGCTTTTTCCTCTCGTTAGGTAAATGCACAAGCGACAACTTTTTTTGCTTTTAACTGGTATTATGAGTGCAACCTGACGCATGCAAAAAGCTTACTTCTAGTGCAGTTAATGCTCGAGCGGGAGCGTTAAATAACACTTCACTTGTAATCTGGCCCAATTTGTTTTTAAAAAATAGACCGCTGCTTCTTACACTCTGAGGGGGTGAAGAGAAATCACCTCAAACTAGCTTGGGGTGTGTAATGATGTATACGGGTCAGTGGATGAACCCATGCCCATATGCCCAACTTCTCAAGTTTAAAAGCTTGTCCGCACTCGCTTGACATAAGAGGCAAAATATCGTCAACGTGTTTTTTGAGTGATCACAATTCCAAATGTCTACTGCTGAAAAAAAGTCTTAGCCCCAAATGTGTACAAAGAATGTCCCTAAAGTGTCTTTTCATTTGTTAAGGCTATGTTTTTGGGATAGAACTTCATAATCCAAACTAAAATGTACAAAGGCTTTTTGCTTGGATTAATATTTTTGTACGATATATAAATAATACTTAACACTTCTAAAATGAGCCTTTTATGTTTTCAAACTGTTGTGACATTTGTTAATAATTAATGCCATTTTATTATGGATATGGTGGGTAATCTAAACCTGTATGTACAATATATTTTTTTATTGCTATACTATAAAAGTAATATATATATATATTTTTTTTCAATCATTGATTGAACAGAAAACGTTTTGTGACGTTTTCATACTCATTGAATAAGTTCAGGAAATTATTTTCTGGTAGAAGAAGGTGGCCCCAACTTATATCCTCCATTCAATAACGGTATTTTAACTATTCTCACATTCTAAAAGTTTTGAGTCTTACTCCATTGCAAGAACTTTGCTGCTAAAATCTTACAAAAAGTTTACAAACTCACTGTCTTTGCTGAATAACGATTTTTAAAACTATATTTTCCTTTTTTTTTTTTTAAGCTAAAAACTTTGTTTGTTTTTAAACTTCAATGTTTTTATAAAATAAAACTTTAAAAAATAAATTTCCAGCGTAATATTTCTATAACTATAAGTAGATTGCAACACGGGAGATTTTTGTATTTACAAATACCTGTACAAGATATCTCAATTTGCTGCAAACAAGAAGGAACGAGAAACTGTAATATTCAATTCATAAAAACGTGATTGCCAGTAGAAAACATGTTTAAAAAGATTAAAGTACTGTGACATAATATCACATTAAAGGTTGTATGAAATAAAAAACAACATTTTAAGAAAGTGATCATACAAAGTGCTTTTCTAGATGCTGTAGTTGTGATTTTCATTATCTTGCGTTTCCTGCAAATCTTGCTTCCTTTACATCTGTACAGCTATTAGATATATATTTGAATGTAAATTACAGGACCACCCACTAACAACAGATTATACAATAGCGATAAAGAGTCTGGTTCAATGACTCTAGACCAGTGTCTCTCAACAGCACTCCTCAAGTATTCCCAACAAACAACGTTTTCATAATAAGCTGATGGGTTAGAGCAAGTTAGTAACCATGGTTACTGATCAACTGATTATTTAATCTGTGCTCTAGTTCAACTATATTGAAAATCTAGCCTATTAGGGTACTTGAGGGCCGCGGTTTAGAAACACTGCTCTATACCACATATTCTTACGTACATCCAAAATGGTGTCATTGGGTATTTTTAGTGTACATTGGACATGCACAAAATAATTATTTCATTCCAAATAATTTTGGAATACTCGCAAATATGTCAGAAGTGCCAATTTATCAGTGGTAAAAAAAAGTCTGAACGATTGATTGTGATCAATCCCTGTGTGTTATACTGCTTCACAAAAGTTATATGTAAGTAATACGTCAATAATCAGTGTTCTTACATTTTTATTACAATTTATTATATTTTAATTGTATAGCACAACAAAGTTTCTGCACTTATATGTCCCTTTGTGCAACATGGCAAAACGTGTTCTATATACGTAATATTTTTCATTTCAAGTTATTCACTGAAACTTTAATACAATTCTTGAAAATTGCAGCTTTAATTTATGCCATCTAATTCCCCTATTATTTTTCAGTTATGTAATGTTTAACTCTTTGTTGTTGTTTTTTCAATCTTTCGAATGTCAGTATTCTTGTTTTTAGCATAATCCCTGAAATTTTCAGATTCCCGATAATCTTTAATTATTTAATTTTCTAAAATGACACTTTGCCTACTTGATTGTCAGATATATAGAAAGTATCTGACTAACCTTTTTGCCTGTAGTGGTGTCTGTACTTGCTATGACCTCTTCCACTTATAAAATACCAATAAATATTTGTAATTAAATCCTTTGAATCATTTTCATATTTAAGTACTGAGATGATTTTTATTTTGTTAATGTTTACCATTTAGTTTAATGCACAGCATTCATTCCTATTTCTAGTATGTGTTACTAAGAAAGGTTTACACAGATTAATGTTTATTTTGGACCTCGTCGCAAATATATTTTTTGTCATATCTCTTATTTATTGGGTCCTAAAAGTATCTTGGTAAGAAAGCAATCCCTTCAAACATTGGTGATGTTTAAACATTCAAGAGTCTTATTCTTGTGTACAGTGTGTTTAAACCATTTCCCCAGTATATATATATATATATATATATAATTAGTTACTAATTAACTTATTTATTGTTTTTTAAATAAACTAACATAAGTTGTTCTAGGTCTTATGACTTGGTTATTTCAACCCATGGCTGTTTCATCTTATATTTTTATATTTTCTCAAATGTATATGATTCATATTCTATTTTCTTTCCAAAAATACCTTGCCTCAGTAGCAGCTAGCTTTCTAAATATAATTTTTATAGCTAATAAAACTGTTGGATGTGTTTTTATATCACTAATATCACTCAAAGGTAAAATATTCCAGCACCAAATGATGGTGACTATAGTGAACAATATGATGTGAAAACAACTCTAGTTATTAAACTTCCTTAAACTAATATAGTCAGCAATTCCATAAATCATACTAAGTATGAAACATAAAATTACAAGTGTAACCCTTCATTCCAGCAACAACACTTACAATATATAGTGACTCTCAAATCAAGTATAATGTAAACACATCATTTATAATCTTTTTTAAGTTTAAACATGATAATGTATTGCAGATATATATCAATGAAATGTTTTGTAATCTATTGTCCATACTGTTTTCTAATATAAAATATTGTATAGAAGGAAACACAAACTGGTATTATCTGTCAATATTGTAAAGAAGGCAATAGCACAATATGATTTGTGAGTGATAAAATGTCATTGCAGAAAAAAAAATATATCTCCTAGACAGTTTATCAGAAAGTTGGCTTTGGGGACACATTTATTCTAAGTGCAAATGAAACTTTCATGTTCTCTAATATAACTCTGACAGCTGTGATTTCAGATTAAAGATTTTTCATTCTCATTCCCATCCTGATTGCTCTGCATGGTCCTTATATTACCTTATTGTCAATAGCAAGTGTTCATCCTACTGGGAGTCATTTAATAACCAGCTGCCATTTGATGTGTAGACAGAACATTTGTCTCGGCCAACTCATCTCTCTAGGAAAGTTTTCCTGCATAGGGATCTGGGACTTCTTCAAGAAAAACAACAGCTGGACTTCTGTATTGTGCTCTAGTTCCCATCTTTAGTGACTGATAAAATAAACACTTGCACCCTTTGTGGATATGGGTTAGGTTAGGGTGCTGTGTTTCTTGTAAGGAGATATGGTTTGTGTAGGGCAGACACTATTATCTTTGGTATCACAGTTTGGTAATCTAAATATCCATTTTTATTTTTTCATTTAATTCAAGCTTGTAGTTTTGTGTGACAATACAACCTATGGCTAATGTTGATATATATCTCACAATTAATAGGCTTGTTAGTGGAGATTTATGTAGTTTCCAATGTGAACAGTGAAAATGTTCTCACTCAACAAGCATATCAATCACAAAACATATTTTATATAAGCTTTTAAATATTTTTAAATCTTGTAGTCATCATATCTGCTTTTGATGAGTGCTTTTCCATAAAAGTGTGGTTAGAATTAGACAAGTTAAATAATGGAAATTATAATTCTAGATGCCACATTGCTTGGAATGTGCCCAAATGCATCATAATATTTTTCTCCTTACTATTCCTAACTATTCCTTTTAATTTTAAAGGGAATGTGTTATGGTAAAAATAATCTATAAACAATGTTATAGGTAGTGGAGAAAATCTTACATTTAGTTCTGCTTATACACTTTTAATATAATTAACTTAGCATTATATGATTGACATTCCTTTATTTATCAGAATCCATTTCAGCTGTTAACCTTTATATATTAATCAGTAAAGTGAAAGGTTAAGTTTTAACAGAAACACACAAAACCCATGTTGTTTATTGATTTACCTTCTCATTTACCTCATTTACCTTTTAAACAATATCTCCCCCCCCCCCTTGCAGGCACTGCATGCAAGGACAAATCTCAAAAATATCACATGTCCTCAGTAGGGAGCTAGCACACAAACCAACACACACAAATATGGTGTGTATAGAATATATCAATCTGAAATTAACTATTTTCGTTGTTCAAAGTCTAAAACATAGGTGTCTCCAGGGGGGGGGGGGCACTAGTCCTTTCAGTGTTGTGTTTTCCCACCACTGATCAACTCAGGACATGCACAAACTGCACCCGTTCTCAGCCACAAAACATCTTGCCCAGAACATACACATGGCTCTTGCCCTCCCATCATAATCTCATCCAAAAAAGCTGTTGTGGCTTCAGGAAATATTTGGATGTTGGGAGATACTAATTATACTAATTATTGAGTCCAGGTGTTTCAGCTGCAGCCATTGCTATACAGTTGCATACAATCTCGTACATAGCCATGAAATCTACATAGACAAATGTTAACAGTTACATTTCTCATAATAAAGAGCTCAGTGACTCTAAAAGTGGCACTGTCATAGGATTCCACCTTTGCCAAAGTTAGTTTGTGAAATTTTTGCCCCACTAGAACTGCCCATGTCAAATGTAAGTGCTATTATGTTAAAGTGGAAGTGTCTAGGATCAACAACAGTCCAGCTATGAACTGGTAAAAAAAACTCAAAGAGCGGTGTTCCTGAGTGCTGAGGTACATAGCGTGTAAGTATCACCTGTCATCTGTTGCATCTCTTACTACAGAATTCCAAAAAGTGTGCATTGGGGGCTTCATAAAATTGGTTTTCATGGCCGAGCAGCTGTACAAATGCCTGACAACAACATGTACAATGCCATATGTCAGGTGGGATGGAGTAAATACAAAAAGTGTGATAAATCAGCAGCGCCCAAAAACAACAAAGATCAAATATGTTCCCATAAACATATGTTAAACAAATGTGAGCGAATAGTTATATATACATAATCAAATACAAGTGCAAAAACACAACAATAAATATCCCACACTCATATATAAAAAAATGTCAATCAAACCAATATCAGGTGTGTGGCCTAAAAAAGTCCAAAGTTGATGGTATGGCAGCATAAGACTTCTTCCAAAAATGAAGGCAATTCAAACGTAGGAAATCTGTATAGAATACAATAAAGAAGAAGGCGCCAACATAGTGTGAATCTGTATTGAAAGTTGTTCACTCCCCACACATAAATGGTACTTACGAGAAGTAAAGCACTTGAGAAGTGCTACAACGACTTTCTGGAGCATTAACAGCTGTCCAGGTAGCTGGTCTCTCGTCCTCAAAATGAGCTCCTAGTGCTGTGTACGGTCTGCAGCAATTTGCAGCTTGAACCCTATCACCTGCTCCTTTCTCTCGCTGTATAATGTGAGAGGTGCCCAAACCAGGTGGGCTGGTAGCTATGATCGGATATCAAGTGTTTGTTAAAATAACGATTCCTAAAAAATGTATCACTCAGCCGTGATCAGTTATGGTAAAAACAAATGTTTATTTCATAAACATATATCACAACGCGTTTCCCGGTCTACCTTGACCGCTTCCTCAGGTGAATAAACCATAACTAAACTATACAGCTTTATATTTGCTCAACTCGGCGTTCAAGCCAAATTACAGCGCATGCGTGCAGGAGTATACAATCCCCATAGTAAACAGGTGTGTGTATTGCCCTCAGGCCGATTGGTCATCGGAGTGAAATAACAGACCAACCACAGAGTACTGTGCTGACACACCTCTAGTGTATGTGTAAGCGTATAAACTTTAATTTCTGGTGTGCAGTTTTCTGCAAATAGCGTAATATCGTTTAAAAAACTGTTGGTTATCAGTTGTTCCATGTTAATATACATAAAGATACCAAAATGGCTATTTGTGTCTTAGCGTTACTACCGCTGCTACGTTATTAATGCGTGCTTTCTAACATCTCATGGGGATGGTATTCCTTCATGCATTTACAAAAATTACTGTACTATCTATCAAGAACAATGATTCCTAACTCCATGGTCTAAGATATACAAAATCTAATGCTGTATATAAATATATATATGTATATATACAAAAAAATAAAATAAAAACAAAATGATATAATCATAAAAAATACTAAAATATTACCCCTAATCACAACGTTAAAAAATGCGAATACTCCTAAACATAATGTAAATACCTATAAATAATGATATTACTCATTATATATACACAAAAATATTAGTCTACGTGTACTGTTGTTAATATAGATACCATCATGTAATATATACAAAATAATACAATGATATAATATTAAAAATAATAAAATATTACCCCTAATAACAAAGATAAAAAATACGTATATTCCTAAACATAAAGTGAATACCTATAAAAAATGATGTTGCTCCTTATATATACACCATAATATAAGTCTATGTGTACTGATGTTAATACAGATATCATCATGTAATAACGCTGTCCCACTCAAATTCTATCTCTGGGGTTTCGTAGTGAGATCTATATTTGTAGATGATATATTATGATGTGTCTGAACAGAGTCTATTGTATGAAAAACTACTACTAGGGAATAATTACTGATAATGAGTAAACCTATTAACTCATAACTAAATACGACTATAACCTAGTTAAATGCCGCCATATCAAGATTCTCATTCAGACCATATGGATTTAATGTTTTAAGTTTCCAAATCCAGTACGTCTCTCTTTGTCTTAAGTCCATTAATCTATTTCTACCCCATTTAGATGGGATTTGTTCAATAGGAAAAATACTATATAGATCTGTCTGCCCCTCATGACAACAAACTCCATGTCTAGAGACACTATGTTTAATACACGATTTTTTCACATTTCTCATGTGTTCACCCCATCTTTTTTTCAGGGGTCTAGATGTTCTCCCTATATATTGTAAGCCACACTTGCATTCCAGTAAGTATATTACGAAAGAGGAATCGCATGAAAAATAAGTTTTTATCTCAAATTCTTCTTTCGTAGAAAAAGACATAAACTTATACTTATCTCCCTTTGTAAAATCACAAAGCCCACAATTAGCTCTATTACATTTAAAGAACCCTTTCTTATTGGACAGCCAATTTTTTATCTTATGTTCACCATTTTTTCCAAATTTCTTCATCACTATTTTACTAGGGGCAAGTTTATTTTTTAGAGTAGGTGCTCTTTTAAACGTACATGTGGGGTTTTCATCTAAAATGTTCCTTAATACCGGATCATTCAGTAGAATGTTCCAATGCTTGCGAACAATTCTCTTAATTTTATCATGGTTTGAGGTGTATTTAGTTATAAATCTCAGATTGTTATTTTTGTTTACTTTGTTCTTATTCGTGTCTATCTCATCTAAATTTTTACATTCTAAGTTTTCATTCTCTTTTGTAGTTTTGAAGAATTCAGATCTATTTTTATTTCTAGCCTTTAAATAGCTCTCCTCTATTAGGTCCCCAGGATAATTCCTTTCAAAGAATCTCTTTTTTAGGATACCTGCTTGTTCGTCATATAGAGTTAAATTAGTACAATTTCTACGAATTCTAGAAAACTGATTGTATGGAATATTTCTCTTCCATGCCTTATAATGATTGCTTTTATAATTCAAGTAACTATTTGTATCCACTGTTTTAAAGTGGGTTTTGGTCACTATATGACCTACTTGGTCCCAATATAGTACCAAGTCCAAAAATTCAATACGATCTATATTAATATTGTGAGTAAACTTAAGTCCCATGTTATTTTCATTCAATGATTTAATAAAGTCTAGGGCCTTATCCTCTGAACCTTCCCAGATAAAGATCAGGTCATCTATAAAACGGCCATAGAACACCAGATTCGCCCCCAGAGGGGAACTATATATGTGTCTTTCTTCAAACACCCCCATAAATAAATTTGCAAAGCTGGGGGCAAATCTGGTGCCCATGGCCGTTCCTTTGATCTGCAGAAAAAATTGTTCCTGATAAACAAAATAATTATGTTTCAACACAAATGAAATTGCTTCTAACAAAAATAATCTCTGTTTACTGGGTAAAAATTGATCTCTTTTCAAAAAAACATCTACAGCATCTATACCCAGATGGTGTTCTATATTTGAATAGAGAGCTGTCACATCACAAGTGAACCAGATAAGTCTGCGTCCTGCTTTTTCTATTTTTGATATCTTAGCTATTAGATCTGGGGTATCTTTGATATATGACGGAAGCCCCTTCACTATTTTCTTTAAGAATTGATCAATATATTCAGATAAGTTGCAGGTCAAACTCCCTATGCCCGAAATAATGGGCCTGCCCGGTGGATTCTTGGCACACTTATGTATTTTCGGGAGGTGATAGTAATATGCTAGATTGGGTGACATAGGGACCAGATATTCTTTCTCCTTTTTTGTTAGGATCCCCTCTAGGAACCCTTTATCTACCATTTTAATTAACTGCATCATATAAGTTTTAGTAGGATTAAATGTGAGTTTTTTATAATAATTTTGATCTAAAAGGATCCTATTCGCTTCCTGTAAATAATCTGACATATTTTGCAATACCACCCCTCCTCCTTTGTCCGCCTGCCTAATCACCAAGTTGTCTTTTTTGGCTAATCTTGACAAGGCTTTAATCTCATATAAATTCAGATTGGAGTTCCCCACTTTCTTCTCTAGTGCACTGAACTCCTCTAAAACAAGAGTTTGAAATAGAGAGATATATGGACTATTCACTGGCGGGTTAAAATTAGATCTTAACATTAAATTTGAATGGATATAGTCATCAAATAATGCATTACATAACTCTTCTGGTTCATGATATACTATACTATTTGTTGGTCTTTCTGGCATATCATCAGTAATGATAGCTAATTGTGTTGTATTGTTGATTTTTTTATCACAAAAGTACTTTTGCATAGACAGTTTTCTTACAAACCGATTGAGATCTACGAACAATTCAAACAAATTATGTTCATTAGAGGGACAGAAGGATAGACCTCTATTTAATACGCACACTTCTTCATTTGTGAGGTTATGGCTTGAGAGATTAAAGATACCTTCTTTCATTATCTCAAATCTCTTCTTTTTGGCAGATTTACCTCTGCCTCTCCTGCCACGCTTGCGTATGATCTTTTTTGTGGTGTAAAAGTTCTTATATTTTCTATCTTTGGAGGAGCTCTCTCTAACTGCTTTAGACGTATGGGCATATGTCTCTGGTGTGTTAAATTGGGGCCTTGCTCTCTGTTTGACTGAAAATCCTGTGTATTTTGTGATCTCCAATCCGATTTTCTATTTGCCCCATTATACTGATCATAATACTGTTGTTTATTTCTATTTTGTGATGAATTTCTATAGTGTTCACCCTTTCTATGTCTGTCCTCTCCAAACTGATTATGTCTGTTGTTAAAGAAATTTCTTGGTGAAGAGTAATTATTACTATTAGGTCTCCTATTATTAGAATAACCCTCCTGATTGGTGTAGTTATTTCTGTCTCTCCATATATCAGGATTAATCCTAGAAGGACCTGGCGATTGATAGTCCGTCCTCAAATATTGATTATTACCCACATTTTTCTTTTTGTCTTTCGGTTTTTTATAGTTAACTTTAACCCATTTGTTATTGATATCTCCTTCTAGTTCTAAATTTTCCTTTTGTTCACCATTATTCTCATTGGAACTGACCTCCATATCATTATTTACTGCTGGTGTGTTATAGATACAGCCTTCTAAATAGTCTTTTTCATCTCTTGCTAATTTTTTAATTTTTAGCTTAATTAACTTCTTTTGAAATGTATCTGATCTATCTAGTACCTCTTTGTTTTTATTTATATAATCAGGGTTACTAGAAAATTTCCCTAATAACGTTTGCAGTTTCTCAATTTCCAAACCTACATTGTTTAAGAGGGACTCTCTAAACTCAATTAATAAATCTATTAGTTTAAATGAACAAATAGTTAATTCGTTCTGCCAATTTTTGGTAAGATCTTCATCATGTGTAAAAGAGCATAATTTACTAATCCTTAAACCTCTTGGAATGTGACCTTTATTTTTATATTTTTTTAAAGTGTCTATATCCCACCAATGTCTGTGTTCCTGTTTCAAAGCATCTTCTAATTTGTGAAATAATTGAACCATTGTGAGTTCATCATCCCCTTTAGATGATATCTCCAAAGGGGTATCTAGATTGCTCAAAATTTGACGTGAATTAACTCTCTCCTCTTTGCTTTGCATGGTGTCAAAAATGAAAAGTGCACCCCTACTCTATAAATGTGTGAATAAACTAATAATGAAACTACTATTCGACAGTATTCAAAAAAATAAATACAATGTGTGTATAAGTCGCTAGCTGACCAGTGCCAAAAATATACGAATAAATACAAAAAGTGTGATAAATCAGCAGCGCCCAAAAACAACAAAGATCAAATATGTTCCCATATGTTTATGGGAACATATTTGATCTTTGTTGTTTTTGGGCGCTGCTGATTTATCACACTTTTTGTATTTATTCGTATATTTTTGGCACTGGTCAGCTAGCGACTTATACACACATTGTATTTATTTTTTTGAATACTGTCGAATAGTAGTTTCATTATTAGTTTATTCACACATTTATAGAGTAGGGGTGCACTTTTCATTTTTGACACCATGCAAAGCAAAGAGGAGAGAGTTAATTCACGTCAAATTTTGAGCAATCTAGATACCCCTTTGGAGATATCATCTAAAGGGGATGATGAACTCACAATGGTTCAATTATTTCACAGATTAGAAGATGCTTTGAAACAGGAACACAGACATTGGTGGGATATAGACACTTTAAAAAAATATAAAAATAAAGGTCACATTCCAAGAGGTTTAAGGATTAGTAAATTATGCTCTTTTACACATGATGAAGATCTTACCAAAAATTGGCAGAACGAATTAACTATTTGTTCATTTAAACTAATAGATTTATTAATTGAGTTTAGAGAGTCCCTCTTAAACAATGTAGGTTTGGAAATTGAGAAACTGCAAACGTTATTAGGGAAATTTTCTAGTAACCCTGATTATATAAATAAAAACAAAGAGGTACTAGATAGATCAGATACATTTCAAAAGAAGTTAATTAAGCTAAAAATTAAAAAATTAGCAAGAGATGAAAAAGACTATTTAGAAGGCTGTATCTATAACACACCAGCAGTAAATAATGATATGGAGGTCAGTTCCAATGAGAATAATGGTGAACAAAAGGAAAATTTAGAACTAGAAGGAGATATCAATAACAAATGGGTTAAAGTTAACTATAAAAAACCGAAAGACAAAAAGAAAAATGTGGGTAATAATCAATATTTGAGGACGGACTATCAATCGCCAGGTCCTTCTAGGATTAATCCTGATATATGGAGAGACAGAAATAACTACACCAATCAGGAGGGTTATTCTAATAATAGGAGACCTAATAGTAATAATTACTCTTCACCAAGAAATTTCTTTAACAACAGACATAATCAGTTTGGAGAGGACAGACATAGAAAGGGTGAACACTATAGAAATTCATCACAAAATAGAAATAAACAACAGTATTATGATCAGTATAATGGGGCAAATAGAAAATCGGATTGGAGATCACAAAATACACAGGATTTTCAGTCAAACAGAGAGCAAGGCCCCAATTTAACACACCAGAGACATATGCCCATACGTCTAAAGCAGTTAGAGAGAGCTCCTCCAAAGATAGAAAATATAAGAACTTTTACACCACAAAAAAGATCATACGCAAGCGTGGCAGGAGAGGCAGAGGTAAATCTGCCAAAAAGAAGAGATTTGAGATAATGAAAGAAGGTATCTTTAATCTCTCAAGCCATAACCTCACAAATGAAGAAGTGTGCGTATTAAATAGAGGTCTATCCTTCTGTCCCTCTAATGAACATAATTTGTTTGAATTGTTCGTAGATCTCAATCGGTTTGTAAGAAAACTGTCTATGCAAAAGTACTTTTGTGATAAAAAAATCAACAATACAACACAATTAGCTATCATTACTGATGATATGCCAGAAAGACCAACAAATAGTATAGTATATCATGAACCAGAAGAGTTATGTAATGCATTATTTGATGACTATATCCATTCAAATTTAATGTTAAGATCTAATTTTAACCCGCCAGTGAATAGTCCATATATCTCTCTATTTCAAACTCTTGTTTTAGAGGAGTTCAGTGCACTAGAGAAGAAAGTGGGGAACTCCAATCTGAATTTATATGAGATTAAAGCCTTGTCAAGATTAGCCAAAAAAGACAACTTGGTGATTAGGCAGGCGGACAAAGGAGGAGGGGTGGTATTGCAAAATATGTCAGATTATTTACAGGAAGCGAATAGGATCCTTTTAGATCAAAATTATTATAAAAAACTCACATTTAATCCTACTAAAACTTATATGATGCAGTTAATTAAAATGGTAGATAAAGGGTTCCTAGAGGGGATCCTAACAAAAAAGGAGAAAGAATATCTGGTCCCTATGTCACCCAATCTAGCATATTACTATCACCTCCCGAAAATACATAAGTGTGCCAAGAATCCACCGGGCAGGCCCATTATTTCGGGCATAGGGAGTTTGACCTGCAACTTATCTGAATATATTGATCAATTCTTAAAGAAAATAGTGAAGGGGCTTCCGTCATATATCAAAGATACCCCAGATCTAATAGCTAAGATATCAAAAATAGAAAAAGCAGGACGCAGACTTATCTGGTTCACTTGTGATGTGACAGCTCTCTATTCAAATATAGAACACCATCTGGGTATAGATGCTGTAGATGTTTTTTTGAAAAGAGATCAATTTTTACCCAGTAAACAGAGATTATTTTTGTTAGAAGCAATTTCATTTGTGTTGAAACATAATTATTTTGTTTATCAGGAACAATTTTTTCTGCAGATCAAAGGAACGGCCATGGGCACCAGATTTGCCCCCAGCTTTGCAAATTTATTTATGGGGGTGTTTGAAGAAAGACACATATATAGTTCCCCTCTGGGGGCGAATCTGGTGTTCTATGGCCGTTTTATAGATGACCTGATCTTTATCTGGGAAGGTTCAGAGGATAAGGCCCTAGACTTTATTAAATCATTGAATGAAAATAACATGGGACTTAAGTTTACTCACAATATTAATATAGATCGTATTGAATTTTTGGACTTGGTACTATATTGGGACCAAGTAGGTCATATAGTGACCAAAACCCACTTTAAAACAGTGGATACAAATAGTTACTTGAATTATAAAAGCAATCATTATAAGGCATGGAAGAGAAATATTCCATACAATCAGTTTTCTAGAATTCGTAGAAATTGTACTAATTTAACTCTATATGACGAACAAGCAGGTATCCTAAAAAAGAGATTCTTTGAAAGGAATTATCCTGGGGACCTAATAGAGGAGAGCTATTTAAAGGCTAGAAATAAAAATAGATCTGAATTCTTCAAAACTACAAAAGAGAATGAAAACTTAGAATGTAAAAATTTAGATGAGATAGACACGAATAAGAACAAAGTAAACAAAAATAACAATCTGAGATTTATAACTAAATACACCTCAAACCATGATAAAATTAAGAGAATTGTTCGCAAGCATTGGAACATTCTACTGAATGATCCGGTATTAAGGAACATTTTAGATGAAAACCCCACATGTACGTTTAAAAGAGCACCTACTCTAAAAAATAAACTTGCCCCTAGTAAAATAGTGATGAAGAAATTTGGAAAAAATGGTGAACATAAGATAAAAAATTGGCTGTCCAATAAGAAAGGGTTCTTTAAATGTAATAGAGCTAATTGTGGGCTTTGTGATTTTACAAAGGGAGATAAGTATAAGTTTATGTCTTTTTCTACGAAAGAAGAATTTGAGATAAAAACTTATTTTTCATGCGATTCCTCTTTCGTAATATACTTACTGGAATGCAAGTGTGGCTTACAATATATAGGGAGAACATCTAGACCCCTGAAAAAAAGATGGGGTGAACACATGAGAAATGTGAAAAAATCGTGTATTAAACATAGTGTCTCTAGACATGGAGTTTGTTGTCATGAGGGGCAGACAGATCTATATAGTATTTTTCCTATTGAACAAATCCCATCTAAATGGGGTAGAAATAGATTAATGGACTTAAGACAAAGAGAGACGTACTGGATTTGGAAACTTAAAACATTAAATCCATATGGTCTGAATGAGAATCTTGATATGGCGGCATTTAACTAGGTTATAGTCGTATTTAGTTATGAGTTAATAGGTTTACTCATTATCAGTAATTATTCCCTAGTAGTAGTTTTTCATACAATAGACTCTGTTCAGACACATCATAATATATCATCTACAAATATAGATCTCACTACGAAACCCCAGAGATAGAATTTGAGTGGGACAGCGTTATTACATGATGATATCTGTATTAACATCAGTACACATAGACTTATAAGGAGCAACATCATTTTTTATAGGTATTCACTTTATGTTTAGGAATATACGTATTTTTTATCTTTGTTATTAGGGGTAATATTTTATTATTTTTAATATTATATCATTGTATTATTTTGTATATATTACATGATGGTATCTATATTAACAACAGTACACGTAGACTAATATTTTTGTGTATATATAATGAGTAATATCATTATTTATAGGTATTTACATTATGTTTAGGAGTATTCGCATTTTTTAACGTTGTGATTAGGGGTAATATTTTAGTATTTTTTATGATTATATCATTTTGTTTTTATTTTATTTTTTTGTATATATACATATATATATTTATATACAGCATTAGATTTTGTATATCTTAGACCATGGAGTTAGGAATCATTGTTCTTGATAGATAGTACAGTAATTTTTGTAAATGCATGAAGGAATACCATCCCCATGAGATGTTAGAAAGCACGCATTAATAACGTAGCAGCGGTAGTAACGCTAAGACACAAATAGCCATTTTGGTATCTTTATGTATATTAACATGGAACAACTGATAACCAACAGTTTTTTAAACGATATTACGCTATTTGCAGAAAACTGCACACCAGAAATTAAAGTTTATACGCTTACACATACACTAGAGGTGTGTCAGCACAGTACTCTGTGGTTGGTCTGTTATTTCACTCCGATGACCAATCGGCCTGAGGGCAATACACACACCTGTTTACTATGGGGATTGTATACTCCTGCACGCATGCGCTGTAATTTGGCTTGAACGCCGAGTTGAGCAAATATAAAGCTGTATAGTTTAGTTATGGTTTATTCACCTGAGGAAGCGGTCAAGGTAGACCGGGAAACGCGTTGTGATATATGTTTATGAAATAAACATTTGTTTTTACCATAACTGATCACGGCTGAGTGATACATTTTTTAGGAATCGTTATTTTAACAAACACTTGATATCCGATCATAGCTACCAGCCCACCTGGTTTGGGCACCTCTCACATTATACAGCGAGAGAAAGGAGCAGGTGATAGGGTTCAAGCTGCAAATTGCTGCAGACCGTACACAGCACTAGGAGCTCATTTTGAGGACGAGAGACCAGCTACCTGGACAGCTGTTAATGCTCCAGAAAGTCGTTGTAGCACTTCTCAAGTGCTTTACTTCTCGTAAGTACCATTTATGTGTGGGGAGTGAACAACTTTCAATACAGATTCACACTATGTTGGCGCCTTCTTCTTTATTGTATTCTATACAGATTTCCTACGTTTGAATTGCCTTCATTTTTGGAAGAAGTCTTATGCTGCCATACCATCAACTTTGGACTTTTTTAGGCCACACACCTGATATTGGTTTGATTGACATTTTTTTATATATGAGTGTGGGATATTTATTGTTGTGTTTTTGCACTTGTATTTGATTATGTATATATAACTATTCGCTCACATTTGTTTAACATATGTTTATGGGAACATATTTGATCTTTGTTGTTTTTGGGCGCTGCTGATTTATCACACTTTTTGTATTTATTCGTATATTTTTGGCACTGGTCAGCTAGCGACTTATACACACATTGTATTTATTTTTTTGAATACTGTCGAATAGTAGTTTCATTATTAGTTTATTCACACATTTATAGAGTAGGGGTGCACTTTTCATTTTTGACACCATGCAAAGCAAAGAGGAGAGAGTTAATTCACGTCAAATTTTGAGCAATCTAGATACCCCTTTGGAGATATCATCTAAAGGGGATGATGAACTCACAATGGTTCAATTATTTCACAAATTAGAAGATGCTTTGAAACAGGAACACAGACATTGGTGGGATATAGACACTTTAAAAAAATATAAAAATAAAGGTCACATTCCAAGAGGTTTAAGGATTAGTAAATTATGCTCTTTTACACATGATGAAGATCTTACCAAAAATTGGCAGAACGAATTAACTATTTGTTCATTTAAACTAATAGATTTATTAATTGAGTTTAGAGAGTCCCTCTTAAACAATGTAGGTTTGGAAATTGAGAAACTGCAAACGTTATTAGGGAAATTTTCTAGTAACCCTGATTATATAAATAAAAACAAAGAGGTACTAGATAGATCAGATACATTTCAAAAGAAGTTAATTAAGCTAAAAATTAAAAAATTAGCAAGAGATGAAAAAGACTATTTAGAAGGCTGTATCTATAACACACCAGCAGTAAATAATGATATGGAGGTCAGTTCCAATGAGAATAATGGTGAACAAAAGGAAAATTTAGAACTAGAAGGAGATATCAATAACAAATGGGTTAAAGTTAACTATAAAAAACCGAAAGACAAAAAGAAAAATGTGGGTAATAATCAATATTTGAGGACGGACTATCAATCGCCAGGTCCTTCTAGGATTAATCCTGATATATGGAGAGACAGAAATAACTACACCAATCAGGAGGGTTATTCTAATAATAGGAGACCTAATAGTAATAATTACTCTTCACCAAGAAATTTCTTTAACAACAGACATAATCAGTTTGGAGAGGACAGACATAGAAAGGGTGAACACTATAGAAATTCATCACAAAATAGAAATAAACAACAGTATTATGATCAGTATAATGGGGCAAATAGAAAATCGGATTGGAGATCACAAAATACACAGGATTTTCAGTCAAACAGAGAGCAAGGCCCCAATTTAACACACCAGAGACATATGCCCATACGTCTAAAGCAGTTAGAGAGAGCTCCTCCAAAGATAGAAAATATAAGAACTTTTACACCACAAAAAAGATCATACGCAAGCGTGGCAGGAGAGGCAGAGGTAAATCTGCCAAAAAGAAGAGATTTGAGATAATGAAAGAAGGTATCTTTAATCTCTCAAGCCATAACCTCACAAATGAAGAAGTGTGCGTATTAAATAGAGGTCTATCCTTCTGTCCCTCTAATGAACATAATTTGTTTGAATTGTTCGTAGATCTCAATCGGTTTGTAAGAAAACTGTCTATGCAAAAGTACTTTTGTGATAAAAAAATCAACAATACAACACAATTAGCTATCATTACTGATGATATGCCAGAAAGACCAACAAATAGTATAGTATATCATGAACCAGAAGAGTTATGTAATGCATTATTTGATGACTATATCCATTCAAATTTAATGTTAAGATCTAATTTTAACCCGCCAGTGAATAGTCCATATATCTCTCTATTTCAAACTCTTGTTTTAGAGGAGTTCAGTGCACTAGAGAAGAAAGTGGGGAACTCCAATCTGAATTTATATGAGATTAAAGCCTTGTCAAGATTAGCCAAAAAAGACAACTTGGTGATTAGGCAGGCGGACAAAGGAGGAGGGGTGGTATTGCAAAATATGTCAGATTATTTACAGGAAGCGAATAGGATCCTTTTAGATCAAAATTATTATAAAAAACTCACATTTAATCCTACTAAAACTTATATGATGCAGTTAATTAAAATGGTAGATAAAGGGTTCCTAGAGGGGATCCTAACAAAAAAGGAGAAAGAATATCTGGTCCCTATGTCACCCAATCTAGCATATTACTATCACCTCCCGAAAATACATAAGTGTGCCAAGAATCCACCGGGCAGGCCCATTATTTCGGGCATAGGGAGTTTGACCTGCAACTTATCTGAATATATTGATCAATTCTTAAAGAAAATAGTGAAGGGGCTTCCGTCATATATCAAAGATACCCCAGATCTAATAGCTAAGATATCAAAAATAGAAAAAGCAGGACACAGACTTATCTGGTTCACTTGTGATGTGACAGCTCTCTATTCAAATATAGAACACCATCTGGGTATAGATGCTGTAGATGTTTTTTTGAAAAGAGATCAATTTTTACCCAGTAAACAGAGATTATTTTTGTTAGAAGCAATTTCATTTGTGTTGAAACATAATTATTTTGTTTATCAGGAACAATTTTTTCTGCAGATCAAAGGAACGGCCATGGGCACCAGATTTGCCCCCAGCTTTGCAAATTTATTTATGGGGGTGTTTGAAGAAAGACACATATATAGTTCCCCTCTGGGGGCGAATCTGGTGTTCTATGGCCGTTTTATAGATGACCTGATCTTTATCTGGGAAGGTTCAGAGGATAAGGCCCTAGACTTTATTAAATCATTGAATGAAAATAACATGGGACTTAAGTTTACTCACAATATTAATATAGATCGTATTGAATTTTTGGACTTGGTACTATATTGGGACCAAGTAGGTCATATAGTGACCAAAACCCACTTTAAAACAGTGGATACAAATAGTTACTTGAATTATAAAAGCAATCATTATAAGGCATGGAAGAGAAATATTCCATACAATCAGTTTTCTAGAATTCGTAGAAATTGTACTAATTTAACTCTATATGACGAACAAGCAGGTATCCTAAAAAAGAGATTCTTTGAAAGGAATTATCCTGGGGACCTAATAGAGGAGAGCTATTTAAAGGCTAGAAATAAAAATAGATCTGAATTCTTCAAAACTACAAAAGAGAATGAAAACTTAGAATGTAAAAATTTAGATGAGATAGACACGAATAAGAACAAAGTAAACAAAAATAACAATCTGAGATTTATAACTAAATACACCTCAAACCATGATAAAATTAAGAGAATTGTTCGCAAGCATTGGAACATTCTACTGAATGATCCGGTATTAAGGAACATTTTAGATGAAAACCCCACATGTACGTTTAAAAGAGCACCTACTCTAAAAAATAAACTTGCCCCTAGTAAAATAGTGATGAAGAAATTTGGAAAAAATGGTGAACATAAGATAAAAAATTGGCTGTCCAATAAGAAAGGGTTCTTTAAATGTAATAGAGCTAATTGTGGGCTTTGTGATTTTACAAAGGGAGATAAGTATAAGTTTATGTCTTTTTCTACGAAAGAAGAATTTGAGATAAAAACTTATTTTTCATGCGATTCCTCTTTCGTAATATACTTACTGGAATGCAAGTGTGGCTTACAATATATAGGGAGAACATCTAGACCCCTGAAAAAAAGATGGGGTGAACACATGAGAAATGTGAAAAAATCGTGTATTAAACATAGTGTCTCTAGACATGGAGTTTGTTGTCATGAGGGGCAGACAGATCTATATAGTATTTTTCCTATTGAACAAATCCCATCTAAATGGGGTAGAAATAGATTAATGGACTTAAGACAAAGAGAGACGTACTGGATTTGGAAACTTAAAACATTAAATCCATATGGTCTGAATGAGAATCTTGATATGGCGGCATTTAACTAGGTTATAGTCGTATTTAGTTATGAGTTAATAGGTTTACTCATTATCAGTAATTATTCCCTAGTAGTAGTTTTTCATACAATAGACTCTGTTCAGACACATCATAATATATCATCTACAAATATAGATCTCACTACGAAACCCCAGAGATAGAATTTGAGTGGGACAGCGTTATTACATGATGATATCTGTATTAACATCAGTACACATAGACTTATATTATGGTGTATATATAAGGAGCAACATCATTTTTTATAGGTATTCACTTTATGTTTAGGAATATACGTATTTTTTATCTTTGTTATTAGGGGTAATATTTTATTATTTTTAATATTATATCATTGTATTATTTTGTATATATTACATGATGGTATCTATATTAACAACAGTACACGTAGACTAATATTTTTGTGTATATATAATGAGTAATATCATTATTTATAGGTATTTACATTATGTTTAGGAGTATTCGCATTTTTTAACGTTGTGATTAGGGGTAATATTTTAGTATTTTTTATGATTATATCATTTTGTTTTTATTTTATTTTTTTGTATATATACATATATATATTTATATACAGCATTAGATTTTGTATATCTTAGACCATGGAGTTAGGAATCATTGTTCTTGATAGATAGTACAGTAATTTTTGTAAATGCATGAAGGAATACCATCCCCATGAGATGTTAGAAAGCACGCATTAATAACGTAGCAGCGGTAGTAACGCTAAGACACAAATAGCCATTTTGGTATCTTTATGTATATTAACATGGAACAACTGATAACCAACAGTTTTTTAAACGATATTACGCTATTTGCAGAAAACTGCACACCAGAAATTAAAGTTTATACGCTTACACATACACTAGAGGTGTGTCAGCACAGTACTCTGTGGTTGGTCTGTTATTTCACTCCGATGACCAATCGGCCTGAGGGCAATACACACACCTGTTTACTATGGGGATTGTATACTCCTGCACGCATGCGCTGTAATTTGGCTTGAACGCCGAGTTGAGCAAATATAAAGCTGTATAGTTTAGTTATGGTTTATTCACCTGAGGAAGCGGTCAAGGTAGACCGGGAAACGCGTTGTGATATATGTTTATGAAATAAACATTTGTTTTTACCATAACTGATCACGGCTGAGTGATACATTTTTTAGGAATCGTTATTTTAACAAACACTTGATATCCGATCATAGCTACCAGCCCACCTGGTTTGGGCACCTCTCACATTATACAGCGAGAGAAAGGAGCAGGTGATAGGGTTCAAGCTGCAAATTGCTGCAGACCGTACACAGCACTAGGAGCTCATTTTGAGGACGAGAGACCAGCTACCTGGACAGCTGTTAATGCTCCAGAAAGTCGTTGTAGCACTTCTCAAGTGCTTTACTTCTCGTAAGTACCATTTATGTGTGGGGAGTGAACAACTTTCAATACAGATTCACACTATGTTGGCGCCTTCTTCTTTATTGTATTCTATACGGGATGGAGTAAAGCATGGTGCCACTGGATTCTGGAGCAGTAGAAATGTGTTTTCCGGAGTGATTTATTATGCTTCACCAACTGGTAGTCTGATGGAAAAATATGGGTGTGGCAGATGTCTCGAGAATGCTACTTACAAGAATGCCTAGTGCCTACAGTAAAGTTTGATGGAGGAGGGGTAATGGTCTGCCACTGTTTTTTGGGGGTTTAGGCTAGGTCTCTTAGTTCCATTGAAGGGTCATCTTAATGCTGCCGTATATGAAGACATTTTAGACAGTTGGGTACTTCCATCAGTTTGGGGAAAGCCCCTTGCTTTTCCAACATGACTGTACCCCTGTGCACAAAGCAAGGTCTATAAAAAATGGTTTAAAAAGTTTGGTGTGGAGGAATTTTGAGTGGCCTGAAGAGAGCCCTGACCTTAATTTCACTGAACAGCTTTGGAATGAATTGGAATGCCGACTGTGAGCCAAACCTTTTCATCCAACATCAGTTCCTGACCTCACAAATGCTCTTTAGGCTGAATGTAAAGGTAACTATTCAACTGGAAAAAAGTGTATTCTAGTCTATTAATCAATAGAAGAAATCAGCAAGCCAATATTCCTGATGTTTATGGTCTCTTTATGTCTTTCTTAGTATTGGTTATACTAACTGTTTTATCATTCATATGGTAAATAATATGTTGACTGAATTTACAAAAAATGCAGAATTATAGTATCAGATATGTGCTAAATTGTGTTCTTATTTACTGAGAAAAACAGAAAGGGCAAAAGAAAATACACAAGAGTGCAATGCATAATCTACAAGAAATTAATACCCAATTTACAACCACTTCACCAGTTTTGGCTAATTTATCAGTGCAATTGGCTTAGGGTCCAGTTTCCTATAGACCATGCACAACAGTTTGTGACCTTCTTGCTTTGTTTTTTATCTTTACAGTTTTATCAGTTAAAACACAGTAAACCTGGGAAAAGCCTAACCTATAAAGGGCTAGATTGCAAGTGGAGCACAAACGTTTGCACGCAAGTTTTCACAATCGTTTGTGCACAGATTAAATTGTGCTCATAATACAAGTTGAGCACAATTGTGATCGCATATTTAAAATTGCGTCCCCTGTCTGTATTATGCAAGTTTAATCTTGACTTGATTGTCCTTTTAAATCAGCAGAAAGGGCAGGCTTTCTCATGTTACAAAATGTGTGTATATATATATATATATATATATACAGTATATGTAAACAAGAAGGTTTAGATAAAATAATGCACCTAGTATGGAGCTGTGAAAGAGAAGTACTAAAATTTAAAATTTCTCTAATTATTGACCTTTGAGTAAACAGTGATTAAAAAAAAGATAATTAGAAGCATTCTCTCTCTACAAGATCAGCCCATTGTGGGCCAGATTACAAGTGGCACCCTATTTAATGATATTGTTTGAGTGTTAACAAAACCACATATAAAGATATTGCGTGCGTGGGATGAATAAATATTAAAAATAATTACTGTAAAATATACTTAAAGGAACAATTTTCCATACATTTTAAACTCCACAGCTGATATAAAAAGTAATTGGGAACACATTAAGGAAAAAACTATTTTACTGTACACTGTCCATTTAAGTAAGCTAGAATTCTTTTTATTCAAATGCATTAGACAGTCATTATCAGTATTTAATTAATTAGCCATCAAGCTGTATTTTTGCCCCCATGAAAGTCTGCAAACCCCTCTTGAAAAGCCTGGGGTATTCCTGTTTCTAGCACTTTTTTTTTTTTTTTTTTTTTTTAGGTTTAACCAGAATTTTTCTTATGTTATTTACTGTTTAGAATTGCTAAAATATTTCAAGATGCAGATCTTTTAATGGAGTGGAATCAATGCAACAAATCACCTGAGCTGCTATAAAATGTTTTCATACGGGAACTGTGATGAAAGAAAAAAGGGGGGAGGGCTGATAATTAGTGAGACAGGCTAAATGAAGGAATACAAATTGTGTTTTAAATGAAACTTCCATTTAATTTATTTATTTTCTCTCTATTTTATTAACATTTTGCTTATTTAAGAACTTCTAACCGTGCCAGATGTTGTGGAATTGTTATAGACTGAGAGGTTTGCCTGCCATCCCTCCAGCAGCTTCCTTAGTCACGACAAACGTCCTAATTTCTAGATTGCCAGGGCTACTCCAATTCTCCAACTCCGCCCACATGTTCCTTTCTAAGCAAAACACACCCATATGTAGCCCATGCCACAGCACCAATCACCAAAAATGAGTTGGCCACTGACCACAAATACCCTTCACCTCATTGTCCTAGAAAGCTTTTTGGAAATGATGGGAGATATGTTGAACTGTATTCTTAAAACAGTACCAGTATACAAGAAGATATATAGGATGAGCATAAAAATAATATATTGCTATACCTTTGATAAGATGTTTCATATCCTGTGCTGTATCCTTGTATTTACAGCCTTCATTGTCATAGCTCATAAAGTTTCTCTCTCTGTCTTATTAACTTTTTAAACATTACAACTCCGGTCCTTTCACACTCTATTTACTTTTGTGTATTCTCCAAAAGAATGAAGTGGGTCAACTGATAGGAAGTCCTATTATTTTTCATCACTGGCTTGGAAAAGCATGACCTTTAAGGGAATTTAAAGTATTTTCTGTTTTACTGTTATTTATTATTACCTTAAAGGGACACTGTACCCAAAAAAATTCTTTCGTGATTAAGATAGAGCATGACATTTTAAGCAACTTTTCTAATTTACTCCTATTTCTTCATTCTCTTGGTATCTTTATTTGAAATCTAAGAATGTAAGTTTAGATGCCGGCCCATTTTTGGTGAACAACCTGGGTTGTCCTTGCTGATTGGTGGATAAAATCATCCACCAATAAAAAAGTGCTGTCCCGAGTACTGAAACCAAAAAAAAGCTTAGATGCCTTCTTTTTCAAATAATGATAGCAAGAGAACAAAGAAAAATTGATAATAGGAGTAAATTAGAAAGTTGCTTAAAATTGCATGCTCTATCTGAATTACAAAAGAAAAAATTTGGGTACAGTGTCCCTTTAAATAAGCTTTTTAACTTCTTTCCTGTTCAGCTGTTTCTATGTCTTGTGGAGTGACTTTACCATTCTGCAAAAAATCATATCCCAAAACGTGCTTATAGTAACACTGATAGAGTACTAGCTCACATGACATCTCTATATTCTAAACACTATGCCATCCCTGTCAAGCAGAAGTGACCTTAGAAAACACATTTTCATTTATTTTCACTCCTAATTATCTTTACTGCTGACGCGTTTATCCCTTACATTTACATTCCTTGCCTATGGAAACAAGGTGTGAACCTTGCCCATTCTACATTCAGCAACCAAATATCCTCATGCTTTGTCTGTCATTTTGTCAAAAGTATACATTTTTTACCCGTTTTTGCAGTTATTGGAATCTCTCTCTTATGCCCTGACACTGCCTTACGTTCACTTTATGTACAATCTCAGGTATTCATAAAGACAATGAGAATGTGCGCAGACCTCACACAAACATATTTAAGAACATACATTCTATTCCTTCCAACATCCACTTCTTAGAAAGAATATGCTGTAAATGCATTACCCTCCCATATGCATAGATTTTGTAATCAAAGTTCTAAAATATGTTTGTCACAAAAGCTGAAATAAAAAAAATGATATATTTAGTTATCCACATTAAAACTAGACATGTGCACAGCGGAAAAATTTGTTTTGGTTCGTTTCGGTCCGATTCTGATTTTTTCGAATTTCGTTTTAGATCGATTTAGAATTCGGATACATTTGAATGTATTCGTTTCGGATTCAGTCAGGTTTGAATAAATTCGAATGTATTCGGATGTATTCGTTTTGTATTCGATTCGTAAATTCGGTATGTGTTATGTTAATTCAGATGGTTCCAAGTTACACAAACGTAAGTATTTCACTTGTTCTATCTCACTAAATCTCACAAAATTTTATTTTTATACTGAATTGTGATTAGTCCATGGCCATTCAAATGTAATGAATAAATCCAAACTAATTCGGATTTATTTGTTACAAATGCATTTGGATTAGTTTAGTTTTGTTGCTAGGGTAAATCGGAAATTTAAATCAATCTGAATCTCTGAATTTGGCGATTTCGTCTGAATTTCGATTGCGAACGAAATATAACGCACATGTCTAATTTAAACACTAACAAATTCTATATTAGGGATACATGACGAAAGCAGTAGTATGTGATATGCAGGACTGCAGGTCTTCTGTTTTGAGATATTATAGCCCTATTTGTAGAATCAAGCCAATATTCTAAAAACTCGCTGTTTTGATAAATATTGAAATCAAAACAACTTGCCATACTTAAACATCTCAAAAATAAAAAATCAGAATTAAATAAAAAAGTAGTCACAGTATAAATAAGAAAACTAATCCTGAAAGTCTAGAACCTAAATGTATCATGAACTCAAAGATTTAAATATAAATAAAAAACCTTAATATATAAAATAATTACTCATAGTTAATAATATCACATACCTTATTGAAATAATCAGGAAAGTGTGTTTGTAGCCTTAGATTCAATAAGCTTTCTCTATTTTATTTTTTTCTTAGCCCTGGACCTATGAACTTTGAATAAAACATTTTGGGCTAGATTCCAAGTGACACATTAACAGTTACGAGTGAGAGGTAAGGCATTTATTGTGGCTGTTTGCATGCACGCATTCCAAG
The DNA here is from genome assembly GCF_027579735.1 of Bombina bombina. NCBI lineage: Eukaryota > Metazoa > Chordata > Amphibia > Anura > Bombinatoridae > Bombina > Bombina bombina. Next base: position 997,071,405 of record NC_069500.1, on the reverse strand, counting down.
TTGAAACTGATTGTGATCGATTGAGCTCAATTGAAATTAACGCAGGTTGGGTTAGCGCAACCTCAGAGCTCTGGTTAACCTTTTCGTGAAACGAAAAAGTGGCACAAAACACATCAAAAATACATTGCAAAGTACACTTACACTCATAATAACATCATCTAATAATAATAAAAAAAAATATTGCACAGAAAAGTTATAAGGGCTCAAAGATATAAGGTCTCAGGTGTTAAAGAAAATACATATACATACATACATATAAATCTCTATATGAGGTCTCAGGTGTTAGAGAAAATACATATAAATACATACATATAAATCTCTATATATTTATATGTGTATATAGGTATTTACAGACGTATATATACACATATAAACACAAAAATACATGTGTAGAGATATATATAAGTGCATTGGAGCCCATTGTAGTTAATTAGATTAAAACATGTAAAAGCATATTTTTGCAATATTCATTTTTAATAAAGGTTTAACTATGTATTTACTGTAAATATTTCACATTCCAATGTTCTGGACATAGCAGAATATGTTCTATGTATTTTTAAATATATATTTTTATATATATATATATATATATATATATATATATATATATATATATATATATATACCTATATATAATTATGTATATGTAGATATATATTGTGCCAAAATACCCTCAAATATATATATAAATTTGTATTTATGAATAATTAGATCATATTTTTCTATGCAAAGAACATTCAAATGTGAAATATTCATCTTTTTGTGTCAGGTTAGCACACGAGAATATGAGATCAGGTTTGAGCGTGAATAGGGTATTTGTTTTTTCCCCCCCTAATTTTTGCTCCTTTGGCTTCTATGATGAAACAGGTTATCATGTGAGCAAAAACAGTTTACTTTCAACTTGCGCAACCCAAAATGCGGAAAAAGCTTACTTCTAGCGCAGTTAACGCTCGAGTGAGAGCATTAAATAGTGCTCCACTTGTAATCTAGCCCTGTCTATTTTCTGACAACCGTGGTTAATTTCAACATACCTCTGGTAATCCTACTATTCCTACTGCTTCATATAGAATAACCACATATTGGCCTTTTATATCACTGACAATAATTTCCATAAAGAGAAAATCACTTTAGTGGCTTTCCTGCACTACACATTTTTTCATACCTACTACTTCACCAACTGAGGAAATATGGCACAATATTTATATAAAGGCCATTTGTTTTTTTAACTCCCTATTCTGTTATTATTTTATTTTACTGTATATTTGTTTTTCTAATTTAGATTTGAAGAAGAAGAAATACACTTAGAGCTTTGTGGTGCACATTTTTTTGCCTCTTTGCCTTGGTTGATGTTTTCTCCTTGATTTGTATTGCACATGGAATAAAGACCATTTCTTAATGTTTGTTGGGTTTATTATTATTTATTTCTAAAGCATCAACACTCAAGTTTGAGCTACTGTTTCCTCTAGGCATTACTAAATATTTGGGTAAATTCCAATGTTGAACCTGAGCCTTCCTGAGTGAACTTTACTAGGCCTAATGTTGAGGTATTTGTTTTGATGGTTCACTTATCTAGCAACATTGCAGAGACTTTATCAAACCATTATCTAAATGCACTGTGGTTGTTAATCTTATTAGCATATGATTTTAGCAATGATCTTTGAATGTTGTTACTTGTTTGTAGTACAGTCTAAGGAGTATATTTATTAATGTGCGTGCAGACATGATACAATGTAGCATATCATGTCCGCTGCACATCAATAAATGCTGACAGCATACGCTGTCGGCATTTATCATTGCACCAGCAGTTCTTGTAAACTGCTGGTGCAATGCCGCCCCCTGCAAATTCGCGGCCAATCGGGTGTCAATACGATTGATTTGATTTCTGTCCGTGGCCTTAGAGCAGGCGGACAAGTTATAGAACAGCGATCTTTAGACCGCTGCTTCATAACTTATGTTTCCGGCGAGCCTGAAGGCTTTCCCGAAACAGGGGGCATCAAGCTTCGTACAGAGCTTGATAAATTGGCCCCTTAAACTGTACTGAAATTTATTTTAAGGCATTTCAGTTCTCTATATAATATATTTCAGAAGGTGTTATAATGCCTTGGTATAAAATTACAAGCATATTCCCATGTAAATAGAAGGGTACAAGATAAATAGTCATCCCAATATGTTTTCTTGTCTACCTCCTCGTTTCACACCCTTAAAAATAAGGCTGCTGTCATGCAAACAAATATGAGACAAGTTTAAGTGAAATAAACATACATAAATATTACCTTTGTTTTTCTTTCTGTTTTTTTTCCCCCTAAATCATTTCTTGAATCACAGATTGCTTTGATTTTTGTTCATTTTTAGTAAAAATACTCAACTTTCTTAACTGCTTTCTCTCATCATATATGGAACCCATGTAGCTATAAAGCAGAGATATCATGCAAGTGCTTTATGTACACAATGAAAACACGATCTCAGGCTATAAAGTCATTTATAAATCACTTTAGAAATTGGATTTTAGTTGAGTTTTCATCTTGTAGTAGGTACAGGTTAATTTTTCTCTTGATGACCTATGATGACTTCTGGCAGAATAGAATAAAAATCACAGTGTTCGGTTCAACAGTGTAAAGGGGCAACGTGACTCCAAATGACAAAACACCTGCACTCACTTACAAATGTGTTTCAGGTCTCTCCTCCTTTACAATATTGGAAACATAATACCATACTCCCACATGTCAAACCCGGTTTATAAAGTATTTTTCAATCCAGGAATACAGGAAATAAGGTACTTTTGTTAACTTATGATTTTGCCTCCACTCAATAAAATGCATATAGCATGAACTAATACTGGTTTTGAAATACCAAATTAAACAAATTAAATGTTTCTTTTTAAAGGTTGGCTTTTGTGATTTATCTTTATTCAATACATAACTACATGGCAACCACAAGTGAATTAAAGATTAAAAACAATAGGAACTTATGCATAGTAAAATACTATATGATGCATGGAAACTATTGGTAACAATTTTTTTTTAAAAAAAAGCTAATTTATGTTGCTCCTAATTAAGTGCATAAAATGTGTTTTTTTTTAATCTCAAAGTATAAATAAGAGAAATTAACAAGAAGGTCATTTTTAACATACTTCATGCACTGGATAGAGGGAATCACAACTGTTAATACTGTATTTTATCTTTGAGACAGGTAAATGGTTGCAATTGCAAACTAAATCTGAGCTTAAAGTGTTAGAGGGACTGAAGACCAAAAAAAGTGTAATGGTTAAAAAAAGTAGCACAAAATACACCACAAACACATTAAAATAAACTGTTACACACATCTATACAACTTCTGAAAATCATATATATGTGTGTATATAGAGTGCTTTTTGTTAGCAAAAAGTTGCCGGTACTCAATAAAAAGATGCCGGTACTCACTGATTATTGATTGATATATATTGTGCTCAGCAACTTTGAGAAAAAGGACAAAGTTGTTTACATTGCTCGATATATTTTGCAGTCTCTTCTTGGGAAAACTAGAGTATTTACATGATGATTACAAATATTACCTGTAATGTTTTGAGTCCTTTTCATTTAAGTACCTTGAAACATAAAAAATATTTTTAATGTGTATTTTGTGTTTTGAATATAAATACTTTATATTCCAATGTTCTTCACTTAGAACAAAAATACTTTAAAAAAAATATATATAAAATATATATATATATATATATATATATATATATATAATAAATAAATACCAAATCTATAAACCCCTAATCTGCCGCTCCCGATATCGCCCACACTATAATAAAGATATTAACCCCTATTCCGCTGCTCCCCAACATCGCCACCACTAAATAAAGTTATTAACCCCTAAACCTCTGGACTCCCACTTCACTGCCACTACATAAACCTATTAACCCCTAAACTGCCAGCCCACTATATCGCAAAAAACTAAATTCAACTATTAACCCCTAAACTGAACAACCCTCTAACTTTAAATTAGAATTTCAAGATCCCTATCTTAAAATAAATAAAAACTTACCTGTGAAAATAAAAAAACCTAAGTTTAAACTATAAATTAAACTAACATTACTATTATACTAAAATTAAAATAACTATCAATTAAATAAATTAAAATACTTATTAAAAAACCTAAAACTACTAAAAAAAAATCTACAGTTACAAAATAATGAAAATACTAAATTACAAAAAATAAAACAATACTAAATAAAAAAAAATAAAAAAATACTAAGTTACAAAAAATAACAAACAAAATTATCCAAAATAAAAACAATTACACCTAATCTAATAGCCCTATAAAAATAAAAAGCCCCCCCAAAATAAAAAAACCACCTAGCCTACAATAAACTACCAATAGCCCTTAAAAGGGCTTTTTGTAGAGCATTGCCCTAAAGAAATCAACTATATTTCTTGAAAGAAAATACAAAGACCCCCCAACAGTAAAACCCACCACCTGCAACTAACCCCCAAAAATAAAAAAACTAACTCTAACAAAAACCTAAGCTACCCATTGCCCTGAAAAGGGCATTTGTACGGGCATTTAGCTCTTTTAAGACAAGCCCAAACCCTATTCTAAAAAAAAAAAACACCCCAAAAAAGTAAAAAAAAAACCTAACACTAACCCCCGATGATCCACTTACCATTTCTGAAGTTTGGACATCCAGTCGGCGAAGTCTTCATCCAGGCCGCAAAGTCTTCATCCATGTGGCGAGGTCTTCATCCATCCAGGTAGCGTCTTCTATCTTCATCCAGGCGACATCTTCTATCTTCATAACGGCAGCATGGAGCGGGTCCATCCTAAAGACATCCGGTGCGGAGCATCCTCTTCACACGGTCGCCGCCATATACTGAATCTTTAATGCAAGGGAGCCTTTTCAAAATAGCATCCCTTGTATTCCTATTGGCTGATTTGAATTTGGAATTTCAAATTAGCCAATAGGATGAGAGCTACTGAAATCCTATTGGCTGTTCAAATCAGCCAATAGGATGAGAGCTACTGAAATTCTATTGGCTATTCAATCAGTTAATAGAATTTCAGTAGCTCTCATCCTATTGGCTGATTTGAACAGCCAATAGGATTTCAGTAGCTGGATGAATGAAGACCTCGCCGCATAGATGAAGACTTCGCCGCCTGGATGTCCGGACTTCAGAAACTGTAAGTGGATCATCAGGGGTTAATGTTAGGTTTTTTTAAAACTTTTTTTTAGATTGGGGTTTGGGCTTCTCTTTAAAGAGCTAAATGCCATTTTAAGAGCAAGAAAAAGAGCTAAATGCTTGGGGGTTCTTTGTATTTTTTTTTCCAGAGAAAAGAGCTGATTTATTTAGGGTAATGTCCTACAAAAGGCCCTTTTAAGGGCTATTGATAGTTTATTGTAGGCTAGGGGTTTTTTTTATTTTAGGGGGCTTTTGTATTTTTATAGGGCTATTAGATTATGTGTAATTGTTTTTATTTTGGATAATTTTGTTTGTTATTTTTCATAATTTAGTATTTTTTTATTTTTTGTAATTTAGTATTTTTTTTATTTTTTTGTAATTTATTATTTTTTTATTTTTTGTAATTTAGCATTTTTCATTTTTTGTAACTATAGATTTTTTTTTAGTAGTGTTAATTTTTTTAATGATTACTTTTAATTTATTTAATTGATAGTTTTTTTTTTTAAGAATTATTTTTTTTATTGAGGTTTAACATAAAATATAACAAACAATCATTTTTCAAGTGGTATACAAATATAAGGAGGACAGGTCATATAATCATACCTGTTACTTCACAGATAAACTTAAACATGCAGGAAATAAACCTCACATTTTCTTTTTTTGTTAAGAGATGGAAAATGACAATGTCCTCTCCAATCATTAGAGGCCACTCTTGGGTCTCAAAAGACTAGTTCAATAACTTACAAGAAGAGGAGCAAAATCAATATATTAAGATATTGTTGCATAGAAATATACTGTATATAATGCTGTGGTTACACCAATAAAGAGTGCTCATAGTGGTTAAATCACCAATTTAGGAGCAAATATGTTGCCACTATCATACTACTAGAAATGATTCAGAGAATACCCCACTAGAGTATACGCACTCTCTGAATCTTATAGGTGTATATATTAGCACTAAAAAAACTTATAGTATAGATAAGAGATGTATAACTATTATCAAAACAGACTCTAAGATTAATATATTAAAATAGACAATATATGAAGTAGCTTACAGTGCACCGGCCATTGATGTGGTAGGATTAAAGGTATACTTGTAGGTAATGCTGGTCAGCTTTACTAAACTGGGAAAAATAAATAAAGTTAAGACTCTGTTACTAGTTGCTGTTAAGAGAAAAATTAGGATTTGTGGTATAGGCAAGATAAACCGCATAGATAATCCTCCTAAACTATGAGGTATATTATATTATATAGGGGGGGGGAGGTGGGCATTTAGGTATGATAGGTAGTATAAACTACTAAAAATCATGTTATTGAAACATTTGGTAATACCAGATAATAATACAGGTATAGTCCTGCATATAATAAGACTAAGGAAACATGTAAGCACTTAATACAGGAAAGAAAGGCCTATAACATAAGTATATGTATCAAGATAGGATAGGGGAGACTACTTATAGTGGAGGGTTGCAGTTAAAACTTGATGGGACAAACCAGGGTTAACTTTATAAGAATACATAAATACGGAAACTTAGTAGATGCCCACTTATTAGACATTAATAGGGTTAATACGGAAATCATATGTATTTGCTGTGGCGGCATACCAATTGTAAATATAGTATTGGAAAAATGCCTAGAGCTTTAACATAAAGTAAAAAATAAAAACATTACTTTTACAGGCTGATTTGCATTGCGGTGTAAAACTATGTCTGAAACTCTTCCATGGAGCTATATATTTGTAAAATATAGGCATCACGCTTCCCCAGCCCACTGGCAGCAGTGTGTCATGACTAGAAGCTACACCTAAACTCCAGACATATACATTAGGTAGAAAAATCATCTTCTAAACTAATAGATAAGAAAGGAGGCGGTAGTCTAGCTTTACTTTTGTAGACATGGAAGTGTTATATAATATAATGTTTAAATTCTATTTATATCGCAGTGGGTGCAAATAAACAGCGAGGGGCCTGTAAATATAAAACAGTAAACATATGTGAGCAGGAATTTGTGTGGAGCTCAGATCTTAAGTTTGTCAGTATCATACCCTAATATAGTAGTATCTGGCTGCAAACAACAACTTTAAAAAGGCATTACCAACAAATGTAACTTGCAGTGATAGATCAAAAGCTAACAGTGATTTAGGAGATCCTGCAAACTTTCAATACCCATTATGAAAAACGTAGTAAGTCTCGCAATCTACTTAATTTGGTTAAGTCCCATGAAAATAACAACTAATCCGTTTCTGCATTTATCATAGCATCAGTCTTGTAAGGCTGACAGAAACACTTACGCAGGAAAAAGTTTAGCCCACTCCGGTTTTCAGGATATATATCTTAAGGCAACCATGGAGTTTGAGACTCTGGACTGTGGCAATAGAGCTAAGCTGGTTAAGGCAGTCCGAGAGTGAAGAAAGTTCTGAAACAGTAAGGTAAGATCCGTTTTGGGCTGCCATCTCATCGATCCGACTTGCATGCTTCAGACCCAACAAACCACCACGGGCCACAGTACTTTATTTTTAGGCTCATTAGAAAAACACTAAGAGTGACAGGATGGCAATTAGTGCTAATGGCGTCAAGGCCCTTTACGTTCACTCGAGATCCCTGACTTTCTTTGTCTTCCAAGACATCCATGCGGGTAAGATCCTCTGCCATGAGGTGCTGTAGGACTGCGCTGGTAAATGGGAGCTCAGTATTGATCCCCTCAGCCTCGCGATATATCCCGGACTCAGCTGATGCAAAACTGGTGATATGCGGGGAATGCCGGGGCCCCAAAGCATCCCCCCAGGCAGGGTTTACCTCGTCTAGGCTTGGATACAACACTGTCGGGATTTCACAATTCTCCTCCGGTTCTACATCTCCAGCTAAAGCAGCAGCAAGCTTATTGTGATGGTGGATTAGGAGTTTGTTGATCTCAACAAATATCTGGCAGGTATCTGCCATAGTAACTGCTTGCCCACGAGAGTGGTAAAATGGCCGTCGTCTTTATAAATGCAGAGCAAGTTTTCCAAGCTTGACCCGCAACAGGCAGTAGAATAACAAAGTTTAGTGACCTCCAGACAGCAGATAAAAGATTGTAGAAATAGTCCCACTATAGTAGAGGTTCTTTGTGCAACATTTTTAGTTGAATTTATGCAGGAGCTCTAAAGATCTGCGACCTCTCCTGTGCACTGCTGGCTCCGCCTCCAATTGATAGTTATTTTAATTTTAGTATAATAGTAATGTAAGTTTAATTTATAGTTTAAACTTAGGTTTTTTTAATTTCACAGGTAAGTTTTTATTTATTTTAAGATAGGGATCTTGTAATTTTAATTTAAAGTTAGGGGGTTGTTAGGTTTAGGGGTTAATAGTTTAATTTAGTTTTTTGCAATGTGGTGGGCTGTCGGTTTAGGGGTTAATAGGTTTATTTAGTAGCAGTGATAGGGGTTAATAACTTTATTTAGTGGCGGCGATTCTGGTGAGCGGCAGAATAGGGGTTAATATCTTTATTATAGTGTGGGCGATGTTGGGGTGTAGGGGAATATATCAGCATCTTCTATCTTCATCCAGACGGCATCTTCTATCCCAGCGGCGGGTTTATCCTGAAGACATCCAGAGCGGAGCATCCTCTTCATACGTTTGTCGCCATATACTGAATCTTCAATGCAAGGGAGCCTTTTCAAAATGGCATCCCTTGCATTACTATTGGCTGATTTGATTTTGGAAATTCAAATCAGCCAATAGGATGAGAGCTACTGAAATCCTATTGGCTGTTCAAATCAGCCAATAGGATGAGAGCTACTGAAATTCTATTGGCTATTCAAATCAGCCAATAGAATATCAGTAGCTCTCATCCTATTGGCTGATTTGAACAGCCAATAGGATTTCTGTAGCTGCATGGATGAAGACCTTGCCACATGGATGAAGACTTTTCCTGCCTGAATGAAGACTTCACCGCCTGGATGTCCAAACTTCAGACACTGTAAGTGGATCATCAGGGATTAGTGTTAGGTTTTTTTAAACTTGTTTTGGGTGGGGTTTTTTTTAGATTAGGGTTTTAGGCTCTTAAAAAAGCTAAATGCCCTTTTAAGGGCAAAAAAAGAGCTAAATACCCTTTTAAGGGCAATGCCCATACAAATGCCCTTTTCAAGGCAATGGGTAGCTTAGGTTTTTATTAGAGTTAGTTTTTTTATTTGGGGGGGTTAGTTGGGTGGTGGGTTTTACTATTGGGGGGTCTTTGTATTATTTTTTCAGGGAAAATAGCTGATTTCTTTAGGGCAATGCCCTACAAAAGGCCCTTTAAGGGCAATTTATAGTTTATTGTAGGCTAGGTTTTTTTTATTTTGGGGGGTCTTTCTATTTTTATAGGGCTATTAGATTAAGTGTAATTGTTTTTATTTTGGATAAAATTTAGTTTTTTTTTATTTTTTGTAATTTAGTATTTTTAATTTTTTGGAACTGTAGATTTAATTTTTTTAGTAGTGTTAGGTTTTTTTTAATGAGTAATTTAATTTATTTAATTGATAGTTATTTTAATTTTAGTATAATAGTAATGTTTAATTTATAGTTTAAACATATGTTTTTTTAATTTCACAGGTTTCACAAGTTTTTATTTATTTTAAGATAGTGATCTTGTAATTTTAATTTAATGTTAGAGGGTTGTTCGGTTTTGGGGTTAATAGTTTAATTTAGTTTTGTGCGATGTAGGGGGCTGGTGGTTAAGGGGTTAATAGGTTTATTTAGTGGCAGTGATGTGGGAGGCCAGAGGTTTAGGGGTTAATAACTTTATTTAGTGGGGACGATGTCGGGGAGCAGCGGAATAGGGGTTAATATCTTTATTATAGTGTGGGCGATGTTGAGGTGAGGGGGAATAGGAGTTAATAAATTTTATTAGTGGCGGCGATGTCGGGAGTGGCAGATTAGGGATTAATACATTTAATATAGTGTTTGCAATGTGGGAGGGCCTCGGTTTAGGGGGTAATAGGTAGTTTATGGGTGTTAGTGTACTTTGTAACACTTTAGTTCTGAGTTTTGTTTAACAGTTTTGCTGCGTAAAACTCATAACTACTGGTCTCAGATTGTGAAACGGATCGTGTCGGTATAGACTGGAAAGTAAGTTTTTTAGCCTCACCACAAAACTTGTGCATTGGACTTTTACTTGCGTGCTACCTTTTTACTTTCAACTTGTAATACGCTTACTAACCCGACCACATTACAATTTTATTTTGAGCACAGTTAGCATAGAAGTGAAACATTTAGTTAGTGCACCACTTGTAATTTGGCCTTTAGAAAGGGAAATTTTTGATTGAATCAGCCAATCAGATTCAAGTTCAATCCGATTGGCTGATCCAATCAGCCAATCAGATTGAGCTCGCATTCTATTGGCTGTTCCGATCAGCCAATAGAATGCGAGCTCAATCTGATTGGCTGATTGGATCAGCCAATCCGATTGAACTTGAATCTGATTGGCTGATTCAATCAGCCAATCAGATTTTTCCTACCTTAATTCCGATTGGCTGATAGAATCCTATCAGCCAATTGGAATTTGAGGGACGCCATCTTGGATGACGTCACTTAAAGGAACCTTCATTCGTCGGGAGTCGCTGGAAGAAGAGGATGGATCCACGTCGGCTGCTTCAAGATGGTCCCGCTCCGCGCCGGATGGATGAAGATAGAAGACGTCTCCTGGATGAACATGTCTACCGGTCCGGATGCCCTCTTCTTGCCGGATAGGATGAAGACTTCGGACCCTCTTCTGGACCTCTTCTTGCCGGAAAGGATGAAGACTTCGGACCCTCTTCTGGACGGATCAGTGATACCCCGCGTGGTGAAGGTAAGGTAGGGAGATCTTCAGGGGCTTAGTGTTAGGTTATTTAAGGGGGGTTTGGGTTAGATTAGGGGTATGTGGGTGGTGGGTTGTAATGTTGGGGGGTATTGTATGTTTATTAAAATGCAAAAGAGCTGTTTTCTTTGGGGCAAAAGGCCCTTTTAAGGGCTGGTAAGGTAAAAGAGCTGTTAACTTTTTATTTTAGAATAGGGTAGGGCATTTTTTTATTTTGGGGGGCTTTGTTATTTTTTTTAGGGGGCTTAGAGTAGGTGTAATTAGTTTAAAATTCATGTAATCTTTTTTATTTTTTGTAATTTAGTGTTTGTTTGTTTTTGTAATTTAGTGTTTGTTTGTTTTTTGTAATTTAGTTTAGTTGATTTAATTGTAGATAATTGTAGATAGTTTAGTTAATTAATTTATTGATAGTGTAGTGTTAGGTTTAATTGTAACTTAGGTTAGGATTTATTTTATAGGTAATTTTGTACTTATTTTAACTATTTAGCTATTAAATAGTTATTAACTATTTAATAGCTATTGTACCTAGTTAAAATAAATACAAAGTTGCCTGTAAAATAAATATAAATCCTAAAATAGCTACAATATAATTATTCATTATATTGTAGCTACATTAGGGTTTATTTTACAGATAAGTATTTAGTTTTAAATAGGATTAATTTATTTAATAAGATTTATTTTATTTCGTTAGATTTAAATTATATTTAATTTAGGGGGGTGTTAGTGTTAGGGTTAGACTTAGCTTTAGGGGTTAATACATTTATTAGAGTAGCGGTGAGGTCCGGTCGGCAGATTAGGGGATAATACTTGAAGTTAGGTGTCGGCGATGTTAGGGAGGGCAGATTAGGGGTTAATAAAATTTATTATAGGGTTTTTGAGTCGGGAGTGAGGCGGATTAGGGATAATGTAGGTGGCGGCGGTGTACGGAGCGGCAGATTAGGGGTTAATAATAATATGCAGGGGTCAGTGATAGTGGGGGAGGCAGATTAGGGGTTAATAAGTGTAAGGTTAGCGGTGTTTAGACTCGGGGTACATGTTAGGGTGTTAGGTGCAGACTTAGGAAGTGTTTCCCCATAGGAAACAATGGGGCTGCGTTAGGAGCTGAACGCTGCTTTTTTGCAGGTGTTAGGTTTTTTTTCAGCTCAAACTGCCCCATTGTTTCCTAATTGGAAATCGTGCACGAGCACGAGGTTGTAGTAGTGGTAAATATGCCTGTACGCTCCCTTTTTGGAGCATAACGCAGCCCTTCTGAGAACTCTAAATACCAGCGTTGTTTAAAAGGTGCGGGGGAAAAAAACATGCGTAGCTAACGCACCCCTTCTAAAGCAAAACTCTAAATCTAGGCATTAATTTGTGATGTGTTTGGTGCAACTTTTGCATTTTACTGAGAATCACTACTATGTCACCCTGGAATGACTTATTATTTATTATCACTCAGGGACATTAATGTGTGTGTGTACATACATATATACACATATAAACACATATGTATACATATAGAGACATTAGAGCACTTTGCAGTCAAGAAGCAGAAAACATGAAAAACATAATTTATGTATGAACTTACCTTATAAATTAATTTCTTTCATATTGGCAAGAGTCCATGAGCTAGTGACATATGGGATATACAATCCTACCAGGAGGGGCAAAGTTTCCCAAACCTCAAAAGGCCTATAAATACACCCATCACCACACCCACAATTCAGTTTAATGAATAGCCAAGAAGTGGGTGATAAAGAAAGGAGTAAAAAGCATCAACAAAGGAATTTGGAAATAATTGTTCTTTATACAAAAAAATCATAACCACCATAAAAAGGGGGTGGGCCTCATGGACTCTTGCCAATATGAAATAAATGAATTTATCAAGTAAGTTCTTACATAAATTATGTTTTCTTTCATGTAATTGGCAAGTCCATGAGCTAGGGACGTATGGGATAGCAATATCCAAGATGAAGAACTCCACGCAAGAGTCACTAGAGAGGGAGGGATAAAAATAAATACAGCCATTCTCCGCTGAAAAAAATAATCCACAACCCAAAATATAAGTTAATTCTCATAAATGTGAGGAAATAAACTTAAATCAAAAGCAGAAAAATCAAACTGAAACCGCTGCCTGAAGAACTTTTCTACGAAAAACTGCTTCCGAAGAAGCAAATACATCAAAATGGTAGAATTTAGTAAATGTATGCAAAGAAGACCAAGTAGCAGCTTTGCAAATCTGATCAACTCAAGCTTCATTCTTAAAAGCCCATGAAGTGGAAACTGATCTAGTAGAATGAGCTGTAATTCTCTGAGGTGGGACTTGACCCGACTCCAAATAGGCTTGATGAATCAAAAGTTTTAACCATGAGGCCAAGGAAACGGCAGAATCCTTCTGACCTTACCTGAAACCAGAAAAGATAAGAAATAAACTAGAAGTATTCCTGAAATCTTTAGTAGCTTCAACATAATATTTCAAAGCTCTCAACACATCCAAAGAATGTAAAGATCTTTCCAAAGAATTCTTAGTATTAGGACACAAAGAAGGGAAAACAATTTCTCTATTTATATTGTTAGAATTTACAACCTTAGGTAAGAATTTAAATGAAGTCCGCAAAACTGCCTTATCCTTATGAAAAATCAGAAAAGGAGATTCACAAGAGAGAGCGGATAATTCTGAAACTATTCTAGCAGAAGAGATGACCAAAAGAAACAACACTTTCCAAGAAAGTAGTTTAATGTCTAAAGAAAGCATAGGCTCAAACGGAGGAGCATGTAAAGCCTTCAAAACCAAATTAAGACTGCAATGAGGAGAGATTGATTTAATGACAGGCTTCATACGAACCAAAGCCTGCACAAAACAATGAATATCAGGAAGTTTAGCAATATTTCTATGAAATAAAACAGAAAGAGCAGAGATTTGTCATTTCAAGGAACTTGCAAACAAACCTTTATCCAAACCATCCTGAAGAAACTGTAAAATTCTAGAAATTCGAAAAGAATACCAAGAGAATTTATGAGAAGAACACCATGAAATATAAGTCTTCCAAACTCGATAATAAATCTTTCTAGAAACAGATTTATGAGCCTGTAACATAGTATTAATCACTGAGTTAGAGAAACCTCTATGATTAAGCACTAAGCGTTCAATTTCCATACCTTCAAATGTAATGATTTGAGATCCTGATGGAAAAACGGACCTTGAGATAGAAGGTCTGGCCTTAATGGAAGTGGCCAAGGTTGGCAACTGGACATCCGAACAAGATCCACATACCAAAACCTGTGATGCCCTGCTGGAGCCACCAGCAGCACAAACGATTGCTCCATGATGATTTTGGAGATCACTCTTGGAAGAAGAACTAGAGGCGGGAAAATATAAGCAGGTTGATAACACCAAGGAAATGTCAATGCATCCACTGCTTCCACCTGAGGATCCCTGGACCTGGACAGGTACCTGGGAAGTTCTTTGTTTAGATGAGATGCCATCAGATCTATTTCTGGAAGCCCCCACATCTGAACAATTTGAGAAAACACATCTGGGTGGAGAGACCATTCTCCCGGATGTAAAGTCTGACGACTGAGGTAATCCGCTTCCCAATTGTCTATACCTGGGATATGAACCACAGAAATTAGACAGGAGCTGGATTCCGCCCAAACAAGTATCCCAGAAACTTCTTTCATAGCTTGAGGAGTGTGAGTCCCACCCTGATGATTGACATATACCACAGTTGTGATATTGTCTGTCTGAAAACAAATTAACGGTTCTCTCTTCAACAGAGGCCAAGACTGAAGAGCTCTGAAAATCAGATGGAGTTCCAAAATATTGATTGTTAATCTCGCCTCTTGAGTTTTCCAAACCCCCTGTGCTGTCAGAGATCCCCAAACAGCTCCCCAACCTGAAAGACTCGCATCTGTTGTGATCACAGTCCAGGTTGGACAAACGAAAGAGGCCCCTAAAATTATACGATGGTGATCTAACCACCAAGTCAGAGAAAGTCGAACATTGGGATTTAAGGATATTAGTTGTAATATCCTTGTATAATCCCTGCACCATTGGTTCAGCATACAAAGCTGGAGAGGTCTCATATGAAAACGAGCAAATGGGGTCGCGTCCGATGCTGCAGTCATGAGACCTAAAACTTCCATGCACATAGCTACTGAAGGGAATGACTGAGACTGAAGGTTCCAACAGGCTGCAACCAATTTCAAATGTCTCTTCTCTGTCTCGAAATCCAGATTGCAGCAGGTCAAGAAGGGAGTTTAACGTAAGGAAATGGGATAGGCGTGCATATACTAGTTTTTCGAGAAGCTTTGAAGCAAGAGGGAGGAGGGAAATTGGGTGGTAGTTGGATGGGGAAGTAGGATCAAGGGAAGGTTTTTTGAGGATAGGTGTGACCAGTGCATGTTTCATCGATGAGGGAAATGTACCAGTGCTGAGGGAGAGGTTGAAAATGTGTGTTAGCATAGGGGTAAGGGTAGCAGAAAGACAGGGGAGCAGCTGTGAGGGGATAGGGTCAAGGGGACCGGTAGTGAGATGAGAGCGCAGTATAAGTGCTGAAATTTTGTCTTCAGTAACAGGGGAGAATGAACTAAGTTTCAGGTTATGAGGGTTGTGGTTGAGTGAGAGTATTTGAGGGGGGGGAGAGAATGGAATTGTATTGAGAGCTGATTTCATGTCTGATGGAGTCAATTTTGTTAGTGAAGTGACTGGCAAAGTCTTGAGCTGACAGAGAAGTTGTATTAGGAAGTGGGGGAGGGCGGAGGAGAGTATTGAAAGTGGCGAACAGACGTTTTGGGTTTGAAGAAAGATTAGAGATAAGAGTAGAGAAGTAGTGTTGCTTGTGGAGATTAAGGGCAGAGTAGTAGGAGTTCAAGATGAATTTGTAATGAAGAAAATCAGCTGAACTCCGTGATTTTCTCCAATGCCGTTCAGCAGTACGGGAACATCTGCGTAGGTACCGTGTCAGAGGAGTATGCCAGGGCTGGGGATGAGTGTGTGATTTCCTAGCAGTGGTAAGAGGGGCGAGATTGTCAAGGACGGATATAAGGGTGGAATTATAGTGGCAAATAGATTGCTCAGGGCAGGAAAAGGTGGAGAAGGATGAGAGTAGTGGTTTAAGGGAATTAGCAAGTTGTTGCTGATCTAAAGACCTAATGCTTCTGTGAAGTTTGGTGTGAGGAGTAGAAGGTGGGAGAGTTGTAGGAAGGGATGATATGTTGCAGGTAAGGAGATGGTGGTCAGAAAGAGGAAAAGGGGAGTTTGGGAAGTTTGAGAGAGTGCATCGATAGCTAAAGATCAGGTCAAGGGAGTGACCGTCTTTGTGAGTGGGAGAATCAGTCCATTGTGACAGACCGAAAGAGGAAGTGAGTTGCAGAAGTTGTTTAGCAGATGAGGCAGTGGGACTGTTAAGGGGGATGTTGAAGTCGCCAAGAATGAGGGCAGGGGTGTCTGAGGAAAGGAAGTAGGGTTGCCAGGCATCCAAGTGATCTAGAAATTGAGTTGCGGAGCCAGGGGGTCGGTATATGACTGCAACACGTACAGAGAGAGGGGAGAATAAGCAAATCATGTGGGTTTCGAATGAGGGAAAAGTGAGGGAAAAGATAGGGTGTATTTGTTGGAAGGTGCAACGAGAGGAAAGTAAAATACCTACACCACCTCCTTGTCTATTACCAGACCTAGGAGTGTGGCTGAAGTGGAGACCCCCATGTGACAGAGCAGCAGTGGATGCTGTGTCTAGGGGAGAGAGCCAGGTTTCTGTTGGGGCCAGAAGGTTGAGGGAGTGGGAGATGAAGAGGTCATGTATAGAAGTGAGTTTGTTGCAAACAGAGTGAGAGTACCAAGATATCGTCCAAATAAGGAAATACCGCAATACCCCGCTCTCAGATTACAGAGAGTAGGGCACCTAGAACCCTTGAAAAGATTCTTGGAGCTGTCGCTAGGCCTCAAGGGAGGAAAGCATAATTCTGTCATTATATAAAGCCCTGGTAAGACCTCACCTTGAGTTTGGAGTGCAGTTCTGGGGACCAATTGCTAAAAAAGATATTGCAGAACTAGAAAAAGTTCAGAGAAGGGCCACAAAGCTAATAAGGGGATTGGAGAAATTAACCTATGAGGAGAGACTAGCCAAACTGGGTCTGTTTTCTTTAGAAAAATGGCGCTTGAGAGGTGACATGATTACTTTATATAAATATATTCAAGGCCCATATACAGAGATGGCAGAAGCTCTGTTTATTCCAAGAAAATTGTTTCTGACAAGAGGTCATAATTTAAGGTTGGAGGAAAGGAGATTTAATCTCCTGCAACGGAAACGTTTTTTTCACTGTAAGAGCAATAAAATTGTGGAACTCATTACCAAAGGAGGTAGTGAATGCCAATACCATAGATACATTTAAAAATAGTCTGGATAAATTTCTGTATATAAACAAAATTCATGGATATGATTGCTAGTATTAAATGGTTCACATTTTAATGGGGTTATTTAAGCTTAACTGGAGCTTTTTGTAATTATTTTAGATTTGTATAGGTTGAACTCGATGGACTTCAGTCTTTTTTCAACCTTATCTACTATGTTACTATGTAACAAATTGTAATGCTTGTCTAGAAAAGAGAATCTCAGGTACTGATAGTGATCTGGATGAATCAGAATATGAAGATATGCATCCTGTAAGTCTATTGTGGACATATATTGCCCTTGCTGAACAAAAGGCACAATAGTCCTTATAGTCACCATTTTGAAAGTTGGTACTCTCACATATCGATTTAAAATCTTTAGATCCAAAACTGGTCTGAATGAATTCTCTTTCTTTGGGACAATTAATAGATTTGAATAAAACCCCAGACCCTGTTCCTGAAACAGAACTGGCATGATTACTCCTGATAACTCCAGGTCTGAAACACACTTCAGGAAAGCCTGAGCCTTTACTGGATTTGCTGGAATGCGTGAGAGAAAAAATCTTCTCACAGGCGGTCTTACTCTGAATCCTATTCTGTACCCCTGAGAGACAATATTCTGAATTAAATGATTTTGGACCAAATTGATTCAAACATCTTTGAAAAATTTTAACCTGCCCCCTACCAGCTGAGCTGGAATGAGGGCTGCACCTTCATGTGGACTTGGGTGCTGGTTTTGATCTCTTAAATTGGTTGGACTTATTCCAATTTGAAGAAGGCTTCCAATTGGAAGCAGATTCCTTGGGCGAAGGATTAGGTTTCTGTTCCTTATTTTGTCAAAAGGAATGAAAATGGCTAGAAACTTTAGATTTACCCTTAGGTCTTTTATCCTGAGGCAAAAAAACTCCCTTCCCCCCAGTGACAGTTGAATTATTGAATCCAACTGAGAACCAAACAAATGAAATTATTAGCATGTTGAATCAATTTAACAATGCTAGACAAATCATGATCCAATACTTGTTGCGCTAAAGTTTCAAACCAAAAAGTTGAAGCAGCTGCAACATCAGCCAAAGAAATTGCAGGCCTAAGAAGATGACCTGAATTTAAATAAGATTTCCTTAGATAAGATTCAAGTTTCCTATCTAAAGGATCTTTAAAAGAAGTACTATCTTCCCTAGGAATAGTAGTACATCTAGCAAGAGTAGAGATAGCCCCATCAACTTTGGGGATCTTTTCCCAAAACTCCAATCCAACTGCTGGCAAGGATACAATTTTTTAAACCTTGAAGAAGGAATAAAAGAAGTACCAGGCCTATTCCATTCTTTAGAAATCATATGAGAAATAGCATCAGGAACTGGAAAAACCTCTGGAATAACTACAGGAGGTTTATAAACAGAATTTAAATGTTTACTAGTTTTAATATCAAGCGGGCTAGTTTTCTCCATATCTAATGTAATCAACACTTCTTTAAACAAAGAACGGATATACTCCATTTTAAATAAATAAGAGGATTTGTCAGTGTCAATATCTGAGGCAGGATCTTCTGAATCAGATAGATCCTCGTCAGAGAAGGATAATTCAGTATGTTGCCGGTCATTTGAAATTTCATCAACCTTATGAAAAGTTTTAAAAGACCTTTAACATTTATTAGAAGGCGGAATGGCAGACAAAGCCTTCTGAATACAATCAGAAATAAATTCTTTTAAATTTACAGGTATATCTTGTGCATTAGATGTTGAGGGAACAGCAACAGGTAATGAACTACTACTGATGGATATATTCTCTGCATGTAAAAGTTTATCATGACAACCATTACAAACCACAGCTGGAGATATAACCCCCACAAGTTTACAACAAATGCACTTAGCTTTGGTAGAACTGTTATCAGGCCGCAGGGTTCCAACAGTGATTTCTGAGACAGGATCAGATTGAGACATCTTGCAAATGTAAGAGAAATAATAACATATAAAGCAAAATGATCAATTTCCTTTATGGCAGTTTCAGGAATGGGAAAAAATGCAAACAGCATAGCACTCTGACATAGGAAAAAAGGCAGAAGGGAAATAGAAATGGGGTCATAAATAATAAAAATATTTGGCGCCAAGTATGACGCACAACAAACAGAAAAATATTTTTTGGCACCATAAACGTGTAAAACTTAATTGTGGGTGTGGTGAGGGGTGTATTTATAGGCATTTTGAGGTTTTGGAAACTTTGCCCCTCCTGGTAGGATTGTATATCCCATACGTCACTAGCTCATGGACTCTTGCCAATTACATGAAAGAAAGCATATTTATGCAATATTCATATTTAATAAAGTGTTTAACTGTGTTTTTACTGTAAATATTTCACATTCCAATGTTCTCCACATGGGGGATATGAATTTGATATGAATGATAAAGTATCTGTATACATCTATAGCTATATATAATCATATAGATATGTAGGTATAAATATATATTTTACCAAAAAATCATATATTACACATATATTAAGGGATTAAATGCCCTACTTTTCTTGAGTGGCTGACCATAACATTAAATAAGTAATAACTTAATAACTTAGCTTAACAGCTGAACATAATAACTTTTGTCAATAAAGATTCAACACATTAGGTGGGTGAAAGACCTGTGGGTCGTATTTATAAATACCCAGCACTGGAAACTGGCAAACGACAGGTAAAACATGGTTGGCGGCAATCGGGGCCTAGAAAACTAATTATATAACCCCTTCTAGAAAATGGACAGGGGACACTGCTGTAGACCACAAGGTGAAGATACTCTATGCAGCTTTTGTCTTAGGGAGTTCTTGGCCCGTCATAACCAGCCAGAGCACGCCAAAGCTACCAAGCCTGGGGTGTCACCCTGACTGCAATGGCCGTCACTCAAACCTCCTTCCAGCCTGCAGCCGTGATCCTTACCATCCGCCACAAGAGACAGACCTGCAAATTAAATGTGCTAGACTCTTGCTGCCACCACACTATACACTTAGAAGTAACGCCTGCCTGATGTTTTGAAGGAACAGATCTACTCCTGCCGGTTCTAAATGAACCCCATCCTGCCTATATAACCCCTTATGGGCTGCTGAGATGTTCCCGTGCTCTATTATAAAACCCTCAAGGTCCCTAACTTGCTTCCTCAGGTCCCTATTGATCTTTTTCCAGACCTGAAAATCAACTTTGTGACACAAAATGTGCCTCCACCTCAACCTAGGGATCACATTCCACCACCAGATTCATACATCTGGAAACCAGAGTTTAAACTGTCGCAGATCCGCCTGCATTGCTCTGATTAAATCCAATGTAGGGCTAGACCCTACATCATTGCCGCCAGCATGCAAAATCAAAATGTGGGGCTTTTCCCACCTTCTTGCAGCATCTTGTAACAATGCAGGCAGATCTGCCCAGGACAAACCCCTGCACCCTATCCAACACAACACAGCCGTGGACGATGGGAATCCTAGCTGTTATCCTCCTGGCATAGCTGCAGCTCGAATTGCAGCCCAGTGCATGTATGAATGGCCAGCAATCCACACCCGAACAGGACCTGGACGTGTGCCTGAAAAAGAAACAACAATTAGCTTGCAACCATATTGGACGTGACCTCAAGCTTACATGGCCAGACCCCCTACCCACAATTCCAAAACCATACCACATGGGGACCCCATTCTAACACTTATTCACTATGCATACAATGGTCTGACGTAGGATCTGTACCACTGTGATCTCCAGCGCCCCAATGAGTGAATACGGTCAGAGGACCAGCCCAATTCTGCTGCTGTCGTGGCCACCCCCACTCTGAATGAGTGTGGTGCAATACACAAACCATCAAGACCAGCCCGCTGCGCTACTCAACCCAATATTTTCCTGAATTGGTATTGAGTCAACGGATCCCTGTACGAATGAATAAGAAACCTGGAAGATCGTCCTGGTCGCAATTCCAAGTATAAAGATACCAATTGCAATGAGCAACAGGTGACACCTGGTTGCCCTGGTAGAGAAAGCCAGGCTCCCCGGCCTTCTTGGTCTGTCTTAGACCTGGTAATAAAAAGAAGCACCAAATGATCCCCCGGTAACCGCTGCTTTAAAAGGCGGAACTAGCTCCCCCATTCTCAGCGCGCCATGGAATACCAGCCTGAAGGCCGCCCGAAAAGCTTGACCTCAAAAGGCAAGGAACAAATTGCTGGCAGTACTTTTAACAATTTTACCAGCCGATCCACTGTGATTGGTTCCATGGCATATTTTTGAGGGATCTCCAAGCGCCCCCAACCCCAAATTATCTGTTTCACAAGAAAGGAGCGCAACTTGTAATGAAATGCGTACAGCCTGCAGAAGAAGGCGAATGCAGAAAGCCTAGACACCACTGCCCCCATTTTCACCTGCTTACCTCTCAGCTCGGCTAGCCACTGTAGTAGGAAGTGGTGCTCACCCTCGCAAGAAGGAAATTCATGGAGGTCGCAGAAACTCACCCATTTGGTCCAGTACCTCACATAAGCCGTCCAAGTAGCCGGTGCCAGGGATGCACAGATTAAAGGAATCAGCCGCTGCAGCCCATTGTAATCTGCCACAAAAAGGAAGGGGAAGGAAGACCATTAGCAGCCGCATCCAGAGCTGTGGCCCGAAACGCCCCCCACTGGAAGTGAGACAATGCATCTGCAACTATATTCTGCACCCCAGGTACATGGCAAACTCTCGACATTCAACTGCAGGCATCTCAACACAAAGTGCCACAGGTAATGCACCACCACAGGTGATGAGGCAGAAAGTCCATTGATGGCAAAAACCACACTGAGATTGTCCGTCCAGAAAATCACAGCCTGGTCGCGAAAGAGATGACCCCACAGCTCAACTGCTACTATGATGGGAAACAACTCCAGGAAGCATAGGTTGCGTGTAAGGCCAAGGTCCGCCCAACCAGGCGGCCAGCACTCCGCACTCCATGCCCCAACAAAATATGCACCATACCAAAATGCTCCGGCCACATCTATGAAAATGTGCAAAGTCTGTGAAGATGCTGTCTTGCAAACCCCAACTGCCTTTCAAACCTTTTACTAAAAATCCTACCCCATGGGATGACTCTCCCTGCAAAGTTTAGCAGGCCTAGGAGCGATTGCAGCTCTTTCAATAAACACGATGCTGCCGTGGCCATTGCCCTAACAGTCAGTAACATCCTACTCACCTTGTCCCTGGGCAATCTATATTCCATTGCTACTGAGTCTATTTCAATGCCTATATAACCCCTTATGGGCTGCTGAGATGTTCCCGTGCTCTATTATAAAACCCTCAAGGTCCCTAACTTGCTTCCTCAGGTCCCTATTGATCTTTTTCCAGACCTGAAAATCAACTTTGTGACACAAAATGTGCCTCCACCTCAACCTAGGGATCACATTCCACCACCAGATTCATACATCTGGAAACCAGAGTTTAAACTGTCGCAGATCCGCCTGCATTGCTCTGATTAAATCCAATGTAGGGCTAGACCCTACATCATTGCCGCCAGCATGCAAAATCAAAATGTGGGGCTTTTCCCACCTTCTTGCAGCATCTTGTAACAATGCAGGCAGATCTGCCCAGGACAAACCCCTGCACCCTATCCAACACAACACAGCCGTGGACGATGGGAATCCTAGCTGTTATCCTCCTGGCATAGCTGCAGCTCGAATTGCAGCCCAGTGCATGTATGAATGGCCAGCAATCCACACCCGAACAGGACCTGGACGTGTGCCTGAAAAAGAAACAACAATTAGCTTGCAACCATATTGGACGTGACCTCAAGCTTACATGGCCAGACCCCCTACCCACAATTCCAAAACCATACCACATGGGGACCCCATTCTAACACTTATTCACTATGCATACAATGGTCTGACGTAGGATCTGTACCACTGTGATCTCCAGCGCCCCAATGAGTGAATACGGTCAGAGGACCAGCCCAATTCTGCTGCTGTCGTGGCCACCCCCACTCTGAATGAGTGTGGTGCAATACACAAACCATCAAGACCAGCCCGCTGCGCTACTCAACCCAATATTTTCCTGAATTGGTATTGAGTCAACGGATCCCTGTACGAATGAATAAGAAACCTGGAAGATCGTCCTGGTCGCAATTCCAAGTATAAAGATACCAATTGCAATGAGCAACAGGTGACACCTGGTTGCCCTGGTAGAGAAAGCCAGGCTCCCCGGCCTTCTTGGTCTGTCTTAGACCTGGTAATAAAAAGAAGCACCAAATGATCCCCCGGTAACCGCTGCTTTAAAAGGCGGAACTAGCTCCCCCATTCTCAGCGCGCCATGGAATACCAGCCTGAAGGCCGCCCGAAAAGCTTGACCTCAAAAGGCAAGGAACAAATTGCTGGCAGTACTTTTAACAATTTTACCAGCCGATCCACTGTGATTGGTTCCATGGCATATTTTTGAGGGATCTCCAAGCGCCCCCAACCCCAAATTATCTGTTTCACAAGAAAGGAGCGCAACTTGTAATGAAATGCGTACAGCCTGCAGAAGAAGGCGAATGCAGAAAGCCTAGACACCACTGCCCCCATTTTCACCTGCTTACCTCTCAGCTCGGCTAGCCACTGTAGTAGGAAGTGGTGCTCACCCTCGCAAGAAGGAAATTCATGGAGGTCGCAGAAACTCACCCATTTGGTCCAGTACCTCACATAAGCCGTCCAAGTAGCCGGTGCCAGGGATGCACAGATTAAAGGAATCAGCCGCTGCAGCCCATTGTAATCTGCCACAAAAAGGAAGGGGAAGGAAGACCATTAGCAGCCGCATCCAGAGCTGTGGCCCGAAACGCCCCCCACTGGAAGTGAGACAATGCATCTGCAACTATATTCTGCACCCCAGGTACATGGCAAACTCTCGACATTCAACTGCAGGCATCTCAACACAAAGTGCCACAGGTAATGCACCACCACAGGTGATGAGGCAGAAAGTCCATTGATGGCAAAAACCACACTGAGATTGTCCGTCCAGAAAATCACAGCCTGGTCGCGAAAGAGATGACCCCACAGCTCAACTGCTACTATGATGGGAAACAACTCCAGGAAGCATAGGTTGCGTGTAAGGCCAAGGTCCGCCCAACCAGGCGGCCAGCACTCCGCACTCCATGCCCCAACAAAATATGCACCATACCAAAATGCTCCGGCCACATCTATGAAAATGTGCAAAGTCTGTGAAGATGCTGTCTTGCAACCCCCAACTGCCTTTCAAACCTTTTACTAAAAATCCTACCCCATGGGATGACTCTCCCTGCAAAGTTTAGCAGGCCTAGGAGCGATTGCAGCTCTTTCAATAAACACGATGCTGCCGTGGCCATTGCCCTAACAGTCAGTAACATCCTACTCACCTTGTCCCTGGGCAATCTATATTCCATTGCTACTGAGTCTATTTCAATGCCCAGGAACGTCAGACATGAACAAGGACCTTCCGTCTTATCTTCGGCTAAAGGGACCCCATATCTGGCCATCATGAACCTCAGGACGTTCATCAAGGAGGCACATTCCAATGAACTGTGAGCTCCCACTAACAGGAAATCATCCAAATAGCGGGTGATCCTGTCATTTCCTGCAGCTGATGCTACCACCCAGTGGAGGAAAGAGCTAAATGCCTCAAAATAAGCGCAGCATATGGAGCAACCCATGGGCAGACACCGGTCCACGTAGTAACCCTCTTCGAACCAGCACCCAATCAACCTGAAGGAACACAGGTGAATGGGAAGGAGCCGGAATGCGGACTCAATATCCAATTTAGCAATCAAGGCTCCGGGTCCCACTCCTGCACTATATCCAGTGCGTCGTCAAACAACTGGTAGTGCACCGAGCTTAGTGCCACAGGGATGGCATTGTTCATAGAGTGCCCCTTCAGGTAGGATAGGGAACTAAGAGGCCGACTTCAAATTCCTACTAACCCTGGACCCTATCACCTGGCCCACTACCAGAATAGTGAAACCATAGTGCAGACTGGAGTCCAGCAAAATAGCAGCTGCTCTGTTTGGGTACCTGCTCAACCACTTACCAATGACAGGAACCCTAGGAGGTGAGTCCGCCCTTACCTGCAGCACTTCCCTTGGTCCCAAACCGTTCAGTTTGGTAGTCTCGCTTTTTTGAGCAATTGACACCAGGGAGCTGCCCACTGCAAAACTTGCACATGTGCTTGAACGTGCAAGATGCGCCCTTCTCACATGACTTATCCTGAAAATCCCAGCACACTCCCCTTGCCGCCGTCAAAACCATGGAGGCTGCCTTGACCCTTGAGTAACGACCCTGGAGGCCGCCTGTGCCACTTGTTCTGGGTCGAGATGAGCCCAAAGATGAAGAACCAAGGTGGCAAAGTCAAGCAATGGGTTACCCACATTTTTGTTCCTGTAAAGCATATCGTAATCCCTCCAGGCTCCATCTGCATATTTTCTCTGGATGGCATCAATAGTGTATATGTACTTAAACAGATCAGTACTTTTCTCTGGGTACCTTTCTAAATAGCACATAGCAATCACCCTAAAGCAACTATGCCATTCTTCAAATGTATCAGGCCTTTTGAATATCTTCGGGCCTGTACCGTCTTCTGCCATTTCAGATAATTCAAACATATTGACGTACTTACTGTCCTGTATCCGCTTTACCATTTTTTACTTCAGGTGGGTGTGCAAACTATGCACCTTGCATGAGTATGTATCCCCATGCAATGCTGCCTTTCTGTCCACAACCTATGGTGAGCCCACCTGCACCACCGGGGGTTGAGATACCTGAGCCGGATAACCGACATGACCCTCCCCAGATTTGCCCCTACTCATTTTTCTCAACATCCTGTACATCCTCCTATGGTCTTTTGTGTGCAAACCCAGGGACCTATCGATCTCTGACCCAAACCCAGGCCCACTAGAGGTAGATGAGTCATACCCCCCCAGGACAAATCAAATTGGCACTCCCTAGAAGAGGATGCCAAAGGTCCTTGGCCGGATCCCGATGGGCTGGGGTCGTCAGATCTTAGCGTGCCCTCTCTTAACTGCCTCCCTCGTTACCACTTGCCCAGATCCAGCCGAGTCAATCCTGCTGGGCGATACCGAACCCTGCAGTCCTGCGACTTGCAAGTCCTGGCAAGCGGCCTCGCTACTCAAAGTCACAGTTGCTCATGCCCCCTTTAGGCCCTGCTCGAGTCGTGGGGGCCTTCCCCTTACTTTTTGCCACAGCGCGAGAAGGGGCCGCCTTGGCCTTGTTCACCCCTGATGTAGGCCGCAAGCACGAGAAGGGGGCCCTAATGGAAGCCCTGGTACCGACTTGCGATCCACCCACATTTGCACCCAGATGCCCTTTTTGCCCCACATCTTGAGTCAAGCTTGCCCCCTTTTGAGCCTCTGTCGCAACCTCCACAGCCTTCATATGGACCCCACCTGCCTCCTGATGGTTAACGAGCATACCCCCTAGAGCGAGTGTCCCCCCTGTGGTGCTCCCTTCTTACCTATGGAGACTGAGGGGGACGATCCGCTCTGTTCACTGCCTAATTTCTGACTGCTGTGGCCGGAAATTACATCACCGGAAGCGACGTCGGACCGTGCAACATAACTGGAAGTCGACGCGGCAGCCATCTTGGATAGGGAAAACACAGATGAACGGACCGAGGCCTGCACAACACGTGGAACCGGCACCTGGGACTGCACCACCACCGAGGATCGATGCTAAGGATTGCAAAAATACCACCGCTGTCATGACAGATTCGCCAGAAAGGACCACCGATGCAGGTAAGGCCTCACTGCTCCCACTACCGAGCCCTTGCCAGTATAAAACCTCTGCTCCTGGGCCTTGTACATCAGGCCCCATACCCCCAGTAGACACCAAATGAATGCACTGCCCCACCGGCTGATAAGCTTGGGCAGGCCTAGCCTCATCATCCCACCCTAACTGTTCAGGAGAGGGGAACAGAGTGGGACTACACTCCCCCGCTGAAGGGGAAGTAGAGATAGAAAGCCCCAAAACAAGGCCCTGACCACCCCCCCGTGATAGTCCCCGATGGGGAGGGTGCCACCCATTCAATGTCCTCAAGGTCCATCTCTTCCCACTCTGCAGGTTCGTCCTCCAGGGAAATTCTGCTATGATCCATGCTGAAAGAACTTCCAGGCATCCACCGTCACAAAGAGGAAGTGGACTCCCTGCACATCCTATATATAAGGTAAGTAAACCCCTCCCAACACAATGCAACATTGTAACAAAACACGCACACACAGCAGCAGCACTCACTCAACCAGGCCTTAACCCTTAGATACGCTCCGTGCTAGTCGCACCGCACTTCCTATATATATATATTTATATATATATATATATATATATATATATATATATATATACCCGTGTCACTAACTGTCTTTCTCATATCTCATCTTGGATGTCCTCTCACTACCTTAAGCTAAATCTCTCCAAAACTGAACTCCTTATTTTTTCCCCTTCCTCCAAAATCTCCACCCCCCAATTTTTTATAACTGTTTATAATTCCATCATTACCCCTACCCTGCATGCCCAATTGCTTGGGGTCACACTTGACTCAGACCTTTCTTTCACTCCTCACATTCAGTCCTTGGCTAAAGCCTGACACTTCCACCTTAAAAACATCTCTAAAATTAGACATTTCCTTACACAAGACACAACTAAGATTTGAATCCACTCTCTCATCCTTTCTGCCTCGACTATTGCAACTCTGTCCTCTCTGGTCTCCCTAGCTGCTGCCTAGCTTCTTTAGAATCCATAATGAATGCCTCTGCCAGACTCATCTTCCTTACACATCACTCTTTATCTGCTGCACAATCTCTGCCAATCCCTTCACTGGCTTCCTAATGTCTCCAGGATTAAACACAAAATTCTCACTCTGACATACAAAGCCCTCAACTGCACCGCTCCCCCCTTCATTTCAGACCTTGTTTCCAGATACTCTCCCTCCCATCCCCTTCGCTCTGCTCATGATCTCCTCCTCTCTTGTTACTTCCTCACATTCCAGTTTACAGGGCTTCTCCAGACTGGCTCCCATCTTGTGGAACTCCCTGCCTCACTCCACAAGACTCACCCCTAGTTTTAACAGCTTCAAGCGCTCCCTAAAGACTCTACTGTTCAGGGATGCATACAACCTACACTGGCCTTTCCTAACTCAATTGCTTTCCCCTTGAACCCCTTAGAATGTGAGCCTATGAGCCCAGCTGTTTGTAGATCGCCTTCATAAGAGCCGACTACAACAGTGCAACTCTCAGCATGGCCCTCTACCCATTTGAGCCCTGTAAATGTTGTCTTATATACCGCCTTTGCTCAAAACGCTACGGAATCTGTTGGCGCTCTGCAAATACCTGATAATAATAATAATATATGTGTGTGTGTTTAGTAAATAAATGAATAAATAGAACATTTTCTCCAAGAACATTGTAATAGGAAATATAAATATTTAATGACGGGTTAGCACACTTGGTTAAACGCAATCGGGTTTGCGTGACTTGTTGGGTGTTAGGGTTTTCCACTATTCATGCTCCATTGAAGTCTATGGGGGAATACCTTAATGTAGTCACGATAATCTAATTTTGGCTATTTGTGCGCGTTGGGTTAGTGATCTTGCAAAAATGTTTTACTTTCAACTTGTAATACACGCATAGCCAGACGCACGCAAAAAGCTTACTTCTAGCAGGGTTAAAATGCTAGTGGGAATGATAAATAGTACTCCACCTATATCTAGCCCTAGATGTGAAGAATATATCTGGATAAAAAAAATGTATGGGTCCAAACCTAATAAAAACTTGAACAGTATAAAACCCTACCAGTTTGTTGCACAAAATTACAGCCTATATTACCTGCACTGATAAAACCTTAATAGATGATAGATAGATAGATAGATAGATAGATAGATAGATAGATATTTTAGTCAAACATGACAAACACATTCCCTTTGCCTTAATGATAGGACTCTACAGGCAAATTACTACTTATGTTGGATACATATTTGGTGTTTAGCAACCATGTTACTGTTGCCATATCAACCACTACTGATGGCCATATGAAAACATATATTTATTATTTAGTATATAAAAATTTGTTTCTAGTTTATTTTTTGGAATCAGTCCATTTTATGTATTAGTGAAAATCTTAGATTTATAAACTAACATTAAAACCATTTTATTAAAAAAAATCGACTAACTAAAATTGCTATGGTTGTGAAAAAAAAAATGAAAAACAAATCTGATAAATGGAATTAGCATGGAATATTTTTCATGCAGAAAACGATATTCCATTTCAAATTGAAAAAAAAAATTGAAAAACCAAAAATTAAATATTTACATGATTGTATGTTAAAAAGAAAATTTTTTATTGGCTTACAAAAGCAAAGACAAACCAGTGTCATTTTCTTTCTCAACCATTTGCCCTGGATTTGTAGCTCGGAATCTTGCTTTACACATTTACTAACTTTAATGTTAGGTGAAATATGCTGAGACATGTGAATGAACAATTTGACTTTTCCCAAAGCTTTGTTGGAGGTAGAGAAGAAAGTCTAGACATGATATTGGATTAAGAACTACCAAGACACTTGATTATACAAAACGAAGGAGAAAATAATCTTCTGAATACTTTACTGAGCTCTCTCACTAAGTCATATGTCAACTCTTCTCTTGAATAGATTCTTAAAACAACTGCCTTATTGATGCTTTGATTTTTACTAGGTGCATTCTGGAAGTACAGTTTATTAGGTACATATGGGTGTGCCTAATGTGTTAAAACAAACAGAAATAATATTTAAACTAACAATAAAAGCCTGTCATATTTGTGAAAATTATGTTCAGTTAAGAACACTAATTTTATAGCAAAGTTTTGCTTCGTAATGTCTGGCATTAGGGTTTCTAGGCAAAACTGTGCAAGTTGCCATTTAAATGTTCAAAAAGGAAGCCCTTTACTTTTGCATTAATCCAATAGATGTTTAAGTTACATTCAATTACAATGGAAGCCATAAAAACATTTTAGTTACATGCTTGTGGACACAGCTTAGATCCCTGCCTTAACATAAAGAGACTTGAAACTCAATTTTTTTTCTTTAATGAATCAGATAGCGCATACATTTTTAGGCAACTTTTCGATTTACATCTATTGTCAAATGAGCTTTATTCTCTTGGTATCCTTTGTTGAAGGAGCAACAA
The DNA here is from genome assembly GCF_027579735.1 of Bombina bombina. NCBI lineage: Eukaryota > Metazoa > Chordata > Amphibia > Anura > Bombinatoridae > Bombina > Bombina bombina. Next base: position 997,040,908 of record NC_069500.1, on the reverse strand, counting down.
TGCACTACTGGGAGCTAGCTGAAAACTCCAGCTGAACCAATGACAAGAGGCATATATGTGTAGCCATCAATAAACAGCTAGTTCCCAGTCGCGCATTGCTTCTCCTGAGATTACCTAAGTATCCTTTTTTTAACAAAAGATACCAAGAGAATGAAGCAAATTTGATAATAGACTTAAATAGTAAAGTTGTTTAAAGTGGCATGTTCTTTCTGGATTAAGAAAGAGAATACTTTTGGGTTTCATACCTCTTTAATAGGACGATAAAGTAATTTTTATAAATGCATGGTATGTTCTAAACATTAATACATTCAAACATACAGGGAGTGCAGAATTATTACGCAAGTTGTATTTTTGAGGATTCATTTTATTATTGAACAACAACCATGTTCTCAATGAACCCAAAAAACTCATTAATATCAAAGCTGAATATTTTTGGTAGTAGTTTTTAGTTTGTTTTTAGTTTTAGCTATTTTAGGGGGATATCTGTGTGTGCAGGTGACTATTACTGTGCATAATTATTATGCAACTTAACAAAAAAAAAAAATATATACCCATTTCAATTATTTATTTTTACCAGTGAAACCAATATAACATCTCAACATTCACAAATATACATTTCTGACATTCAAAAACAAAACAAAAACAAATCAGTGACCAATATAGCCACCTTTCTTTGCAAGGACACTCAAAAGCCTGCCATCCATGGATTCTGTCAGTGTTTTGATCTGTTCACCATCAACATTGCGTGCAGCAGCAACCACAGCCTCCCAGACACTGTTCAAAGAGGTGTACTGTTTTCCCTCCTTGTAAATCTCACATTTGATGATGGACCACAGGTTCTCAATGGGGTTCAGATCAGGTGAACAAGGAGGCCATGTCATTAGATTTTCTTCTTTTATACCCTTTCTTGCCAGCCACGCTGTGGAGTACTTGGACGCGTGTGATGGAGCATTGTCCTGCATGAAAATCATGTTTTTCTTGAAGGATGCAGACTTCTTCCTGTACCACTGCTTGAAGAAGGTGTCTTCCAGAAACTGTGTGTCTTGTTCAGTGGTGGTCGTCTTTCAGCCTTTCTTACCTTGGCCATGTCTCTGAGTATTGCACACCTTGTGCTTTTGGGCACTCCAGTGATGTTGCAGCTCTGAAATATGGCCAAACTGGTGGCAAGTGGCATCTTGGCAGCTGCACGCTTGACTTTTCTCAGTTCATGGGCAGTTATTTTGCGCCTTGGTTTTTCCACACGCTTCTTGCGACCCTGTTGACTATTTTGAATGAAACGATTGATTGTTCGATGATCACGCTTCAGAAGCTTTGCAATTTTAAGAGTGCTGCATCCCTCTGCAAGATATCTCACTATTTTTGACTTTTCTGAGCCTGTCAAGTCCTTCTTTTGACCCATTTTGCCAAAGGAAAGGAAGTTGCCTAATAATTATGCACACCTGATATAGGGTGTTGATGTCATTAGACCACACCCTTTCTCATTACAGAGATGCACATCACCTAATATGCTTAATTGGTAGTAGGCTTTCGAGCCTATACAGCTTGGAGTAAGACAACATGCATAAAGAGGATGATGTGGTCAAAATACTCATTTGCCTAATAATTCTGCACTCCCTGTATTAGCATACAAAAGAAATGATTTAAGTATATTTTAAACTCTGTTTTTTTTTTATTGTGTACAGTTAGTGACATTTAAAATAATTGTTTAATTAATTAATGCAATGGAAAAAAAAACCTAAGTTTTTTTCATCTCTCAAGTTAGTGTAGGACACTCTGTCATTTGTATGTCAGATAGCACGAGTGCACTAAATCCCTCACATAACAGACTTCTATGGGGGTGCTTAGTAAAATTAATGTTGTGTGTTACTGAAGCGCTAAATATGTGGGTATATATTTAAGATCTTAAGCCATTGTTGGAAGAAATTCTCAAAAAATAGGTATTCATTTTCTAGTTTAGATCTGGAAGATGGGGGCAACCATGTGTTAGCTTTCTTGAGGATGTCATTATTTAGTTGTACCCAAGTCTTATCTGGGGAATTTGCGCATAGTTCTGCCTGTAGTTGTAAGGTTACTGCCTTTTTATAAAGATCTAAGTTGGGCAAGCCCAGGCCACCTTTTTCTTTAGTGAGGTAAAGGGTTAATTTATTGATTCTCCGTTTGATCTCTCTCCAGATGAATCCTTCAAATGTGGATTGTAGGTGTTTGACATATGTGTGATGTAGGGGGATAGGGAGAGTTTGGAAAAAGTAAAGTATTCTGGGTAGAATATTCATTTTTATGAACCCTTTACAGCCTAACCAAGAAAAATTTGTATTTTTCCATGATGATAAGTCATTAGTGATAGTGTCAAGAAGGGGTTTGTAATTTACTTCAAAAAGTTTACATGGTGTTGGTGTTAAATAAATTCCTAATTATTTCAATTTATGGGGTTGTATTGAGAGTGGGCACCCAACTAGTGCCCCTTTTGATCTCTTCTTTTGGGACTGAGCGAACCTGTACCCCAGTTATCATGTTATCATTTTCTTATCTTTTGAGCTAAAACGTCTACTGAGAGGGCAAATAAAAGAGGGGAAAGGGGGCAACCCTGTCTCGTACCATTGCCTATATGAAAGGGGTGTGATAGGAGGCCATTGACCTTAACCTGATCAGTGGGTTGTGAATATAGAGCGAATACTTTGTTTATAAATTTGGTGCTGAAACGCATGTGTTGCATGGTGGCCTTAAGGAAGTCCCAACTGACTCTATCAAATGCCTTTTTGGCATTGGTTGAGATTAGAAACATGGGGATGTTGTTATTTTGGGCAAAAGATATAAGTTGTATAACTTTAATAGTGTTATTGCCGGCTTCTCTTCCCAGGATGAAACCTACTTGGTCCGGAGTGATTAAACGGGGTAGAAGTTTATTGAGGTGTGTGGCTAAAATATTTGCGTAGATCTTTATGTCCAGGTTTAGTAGGGAGCTGGGCCTAAAGTTTTCTGATTTATTAGGAGTTTTCCCTGGCTTTGGGATAATTGATGTGTGGGGATAACATGCTGGAAGGGAAGCCTGTGAGCTCCTATAAAGTATTAAATACATTAATTATATGTGGGGCCACAATGTGGGCATATAGTTTATAATATCTGGCACTAAAACTGCCTGGGCCTAGGCTCTTTCCTCCTGGAAGGTCTTTAATTGTAGAGGTGATTTCCTCTAGGTATATAGGTTCTTCTAAAGCAGCGACTTCCTCCTCTTGGAGTGTAGGGAGTTGTATATCTTTAAAATAGTTTTGCATCTTTTGTATGTTGTTTTTATCAGGCGTTTCCTCATCAGGGGAGGAGTTTGAGGTGTTGATATTATAGAGCAAAGTATAATCGGAGCGTAGTGTTTCCGCTATGGCTGGATTGTCAGTTTGTTCAACTCCTAACATCATTTATATTGTGAATATGGGTTTTAAGTAGGTTATGTTTGAGGGCTCTTGCTAGAAGTTTCCCTGCTTTATCACTATGTTCGTAGTATAATTGTTGTAGGTGAAGTGTGCGCCATTGATGTTCATCTATTAGATGTAACAACTGCTTCTCTATCTTGGGTCAGCTTGGAGAGGATCTAGTGTTTTGACTTGAAGTAGTAAGGTGTTTGTCTCAGTTTTGTCGAATTAATTTTGCCCTATGTTTAATTATCTCCCCTCTAAGAACACATTTGTGTGCCTCCCAGATGGTAGTGTAAGGTAAGTCTGGGGTGGTGTTCAGAGTGAAATATTCCTGGAGTGTTGTTTCTATTTTGAGTTTGATCATGGAGTTATCTAGCTCTGATGAAATGCCTGTCGGCATGAAACATGTCAGCTGTTAACACCTGTGAGTTGTGCCCTAATGTTTTTACCTTGCGATTCTAATAAAATTGCCCTTTTTATACTTGTGTTTTCCCTGTTGCATCTTTCTGCTTAAGTGGACTGAGCTGTTTTCTGCACAAATTGTCCTTTTGTTTTTCTTCCAATCAATGCACGGTTTGGGTTACTAGTGATAAATCTTTTTTTCAGATTTCCAAATATTTGGCGTACTTCAGACATTACACATTTAATGTCTTCTTTGGAAGATAGGTTATGGAGATTAGCTTTTGTGGCTACTGTGTGTTCTATGTCTCCTGTGTGCTGGGTTGGTTCAGAAGCTATCTGCGACTGCTCCAAGTGTGGATTCAGAGTTATATCTGTGGAGGGTTCTGGGCCTCTTAAATATTGGTTCATCATGTTTGCCTTTGGGGTTCTGTCTGGTTTGTTATTCTTTCTGTTATATATATCTGGTATATCTCTATTTTACTCTAAAGGGGTATAATGATCAGGGTCCCCAGTCCTTTTTGTAACTACTAGATCCTGCAGATAAGTAACAAGTTTAGGGATAAAGCAGGGCAAATGAAGGTTTTCAATGCTGCTCCTCTCTCAGAGATGTTTAAAGAAGAGAATCTTCACCCTATTAAACCCACTCAGAATGATTATCAGTGAGATCAAGCTGTTCAGTGCTGTACTTTGCCCATGCAGGGTTATAGGAAGTTGGCTTTCGCTTATTTAATCACACGCAGAGTGGATTTCTGCAGTCTTTTTTATATTTTGCCCAAATTGCCTGAGAGCCGATGGTGGTTCTGTATTAGCTATTCTGTGTCACAGTTAGATTTTGCTATAGTGAAAGATGCTATGTGACCCTGTCTGGTGTCCTGTTTTGGTCCCTGGGTTTAGTGGTGTTGTTAACCTTTAATTGTGGCTGTTGTTTTTTGTCCGGTACCCTGGCGCCTGTTGTTTCAGATCCGATTCCCATAGTTAGGTTGCCAGTGTGATAGACCTTCTCTTATAAGTTCGCCGGTGTGGTTTTCTGGTGGTTGCCCCTATTTTATGGTGTGGAACAGCGTTGAGGCCTAGGAGCTAGTCTTTTACATGGCCATTGCACTGCTCGGCCAAGCTCCACCCTACCCAATACAATTCTAACTGTGACAAGACACTTTATGTCCATGACTCTTGAGTGCTATATGTGTATTCTCCACTAGTGGGTTCTTTACCAATTCTCTTTTCAAATTGGCAGAGAGGTGCAGCAGATGAAGAGCAATGTATAAGGAAGATGAGCCTGGCAGAAGCATTCATTATGGATTGTAAAGGAGCTAGGTGGCAGCTAGGGAGGAAAGGATGAGAGAGTGGATTAAAATCTTAGTTGTGTCTTGTGTAAGGAAATGTCTAATTTTAGAGATATTTTTAAGGTGGAGAGGTCACACAAAAGATTATGTACACTGCACTATTTATAGTGCTGCCGGTGTAATCTAGCACAAAATGTTTAATGTCCTTTACAAAAAAATATATTTATAGTTTTTCTCACAGTGGAATTACCCTTGTTGTGAATACTGAGGAAAAGAATCATTGCAACAGCGCCTCATAAGGTTTGGTGTACTTTTACAATCTGTGAAAGTGTATAACAATGGAAATTAGTACCACTAACATTCAACCAATCATCAGATCGAGTTGTCAATAAATTGTGCCTCTAATTTTAACAAGCTGTGTATATCCAAAGTTATGTGTGTATGTGTGTGTGTGTGTGTGTGTGTGTGTAGGGGATTATAAAAACATAAATTCAATTTGTGCACCATGAAGCAAATAATCTCACTATTTAATCAATGTATTATTTGTTTATGAAATCTTAGGAAAATTAATGAAAACATGCTAATAATATATTTTAGAACTTTGTGCACCTTGTGTGGAAATAATTTATTTTTTAAATAATAGGTTAAAAACCTTTGTGTACACTCACATGTACAAACCTTAGAAAGAACAAAGGAGATGGCAATTTTTATGACTTTTGGAATAATATATATAATATGGAGCAGGAGCAGATGAAGAAAAGTACATTCAAATTTCTACTTCACTCTAATCTTTCATGGCATCTGAAATAAAAGCTTCCGGAATAATGATATTGCTTGTACGAAAATATTCAAAATGTTAATGATCAGCCATTATTAGTAATGTATCAATTAGCTGTAATTTTTTTAATTTTCCATTGGCCACATTTACTTTGGTTCAGTGAAGGGTGTTAAAAATGCCATTAAAATCCTATTTTTAATTTTTATTATTTTTATTTTTGTGTGATTGCTAGATTCTCCTGTTATATTTTATTTAGAATTTGAGCATTTTTTGTAATAAAAATTGCAGCTCAATGTATTGGCCATTGTATTGGATACTATGTTTTTTTTTATTACCTGGAATTTCAAATGGACTGGAATTGCGGCTATAGTCACACAAATGTTACAGTAAACAGCAAAATACTGAAAGATTTTTTAACAGTAATGGTTTGTAGTGATGATGAAGAATTAAATTATAACAAGATATACAAAAGTATAAACTATAACAGCTTAAAGAAACACTGTATACAGACTAAGAAAAGTTTTGAACATACTTTTAACTCATACGTTAAAAAGACAACAAAGATTTATTTTAGACTTGTTTTGATTTTTTTTTCTTTCAATTCATTGTGTTTTGCAGATCAAATGCTGGAACATTTTCAAAAGAAAGTCAATAAGATTTACAGTCCTTGGAGAATGGTACTTAAAACCCAAAGATTACGTATAAGCACAAAAAGTATCCATTAACAGATCACAAGTGTAAAACACTGAAAGATGTGTCGAGTTAACAGGAAAAAGAACTTTATGAGAAACAAATCTATTTAAAGGAAAGAATTGTCCATACTAAAATGAAAGTACCTGAGCTATACAATATTTGTTATTTTCAGTGAGAGACCATAATAACCCTCGACAGCAAGCCAGTCTAGTTTTATTTTTTGCCCTTAGAGTTAACAAATGGGTCATTGGAATTCTCCAATATTAAAACGACAAACTAAAACGTGGAATGCTGGTGGGCAGAAACAGAACCTTTTCCTTTTAGCATGGACCCATCATCAACATAGGTTGGTTAGTAGAATTCAAGATACCAGTCAGGACCACATGTCCATAATCAGAGAATTGGTTAGTTCATGGGGGTGGGGGGGCTCAAAACTCTGTCACAAATGCCACATAGTTAGAAGTCTGCTTACATTAAATAACCTGTCCTCATTTTCATTGTTGTGGTCTTTATTGGTGATATAAAGACTTTATTTTAGTTATTAATGTGATTGTTTTTTCTCACTTTGGACTAGAAATAAGTAGACTTTATATTATGAAAGGATATGTATAAATTACAGTTGTAGACTATATAATGGTTGTACCAAGCTGACTTTTACGTATAGCCAATAATGTGAGATTCATTGTGTCTATAAGGATACTTGCAGGACTCATAACCATTAAAACTTCAAGAATGTTCTGTATTTTACTTAGGGGATGTTCATTATATATTTTTATAGGGTTAGGATTAGCCAAGAACAAAATAGAAACCTTATATACTTGGTTGATACAAGAGTTAATCAGCTGATAAGGTCAGTGCTGGTCTGGATATGATTATTGAATGCTGTAAATTGGAACTTTTGAAACCTGCCTAAATTGTATAAATTTGAACATTTGAACCAAGGAATTATAAATTATTATATTTTTCACTCCTTTGTTTATTCATTAAAGTGCCAACTTGTTTCGCCTTTGAAATTAACAGAAAGAATACAGAAAAATAAGTGACATTTTCTTTTTTGCATTCTTCTTGATCTGAATACACACGTCTATTAATTATTATTATTAATTATGTATTTATTTATTTATTCATTTATTTATGGTCAGTATTATTATCATTATTAGTATTAATGTCTTATTTAAAAGCATTAAATAGGTTAAGCAGACCTAAACAATCAAATAAGCTGCAGAGCTGTATAAATATGAGGATAATGTTAGTCCATTTCAAATTATGGTTTATAATCTAAAGTGAATATTTACTTCTTTTTTTTTAAATTAAACTAATGTGTTTATACACAAGTAGAGTAAAATGTTTAATATTGGAGGATAGGAGAATTGAAATGCACATTTTAAAGGAGGGCAATCTCTGTTTGGGCTAATTATATAAGTCATTACGAGTCCATTAATGAAAAGACTTTATAAGAGGAGAAATATTAGTGGAGAGGGGAGATATCTGGAGAAAGTGTGTTTGAAAAGTAATGCAGATGCGTAAGGGTGCACATTTTATATTGTTTTAAAGGTGAGGAAAATTAATTTAAATTTAATTAATTCTAGAAGATAGTGGAATCAATTGGCAGCTGAGCTAAGAATGGATTACAGAAAAGGGATGTGGGTGAGGGGGTCTTAATTTTTTGGTGCACTTGAATCTCTGGGGTTGTTTAGCAGGGTTGTATAAAAGTATAGTAAAAAAATAATTGCTTGTTTGTTTGTTCTTATATCCATCTTCAATTTCACCAGAAATGTGACGTACTAAACATACATCAGAATTACTTATCCACAAAATGTCCCACATATTTAACAATAACTAATTATTTTGTACTAAGACATATTTTATTTATAAAATAACTAATTGTTTAATACAAACCAGAAATGTTTGTGTGTATTACTTGTATTGGCATTGTAGGTTTATCATTGCTAGTTGTTGAACTTGACAATATTCTGCTTGTAACATCATAGTCTACAGTAATTTATTAAATCAGAATCTGCCCAGACATTTGTCATGCTTCCAGTGATTCAGTACAAGTTAATAGAGGTGAATCTAGAGTTAACAGTACAATACTGTGGTATGCAAAGCTCTCATTCCAGTATCAAACTGGACTTCAAAGGAGAAACACATATGGTTTTGACTTTTATAAAAAAAAAGGTAGGAAAACATGAAAAAGGATGATTGAAAATTTATTTCCAAGGTAAAGCTTCATAAAAGTATGAAAAGAAGATTAATTTTCAATTTGAAATTCCTAATAAATGAAACATGATTCATTTTACAACTTCCTCAAATACACTGCAGCTTTATAAGGTCATGCAGTAAAAGTGAAACAAATGGCAGAGTATTTAATGGCCATATAGGAGAACTTATTGGAAACACAATTTGTAAATTTTTAAAATAATGATGACATCTTTGTATATTTCATGAAACATTAATGCTAAGAACACCTATACAGAGACATCCATTTTGAATAATATATGCCTTTTCCTGTATTGGATGTGGTGAAGGCCTCTTAAAGGGACATGAAACCCAATTTTTTTGTTTCATGATTTAGAAAGAGCATACAATTTTAAACAACTTTTTAATTTACTACTTTTATCTAATTTTCTTCATTCTCTTGATAGCCTTAGTTGAAAAGCATATCTAGATAGGCTCAGTAGCTGCTGATTGGTGACCGCATATAGATGCCTCGTGTGATTGGCTTACCCATGTGCATTGCTATTTCTTTGACAAAGGATATCTAAAGTATGAAGCAAATTAGATAATAAATTGGAATGTTGTTTGAAATTGTATTCTCTATCTGAATCATGAAAGAAACATGTTGGGTTTCATGTCCCTTTAAGCTGCTAAAATAGAAGAAATATTAAAATATAAAAGTTTAAGGAAAGGACAAATGGCCATAAGGGGCAAACTGCGTAAACTGTTATTCTTTTACCACAAACAAGTTAGTCAAATTAAAAATATGATCATTTAAAAAAAAAAAAAAAATCGATAAAATATAGTTTAGGAAATATATATCCCTGTCCCAGCACAGTGCAACTTTGTTTTTCTATGCACATGATTAATAAAAAAGGGAATATCTAAATGAATGCAACAAAACAAAATACCAACTTTCACATATTTTGAGTGTTGGCCCTGGTTTGGGAGCTTTGTCCCACGGTCCTTTAATCCCTTAAAAAAGTGAAAATGAGTACAAGTTAAATTGCAGCCAAAAAATGCACAGTCATAACCTTGAATTTACAATCTGTGCCTAAAGACTGTCTTGACTTCTTCCAATGTATTGGCGCAACCCCTGAAGTAACAAGACTCCACCACTTGTCCTCTTATTCCCAGGCACACATGTAAAGGTTGTTATGTACAAAGGATACTTTTCTTTGTACATATATATTGTGGTGAAAATTAGTACAAGACAAAACCATTTGTCACACTGGCATCGAGAGAATTCTCACAAAATAGTTGGGCCTTTTTTGAGTATTATGTTGCAATGTATCGCCTAGATTACGAGTTTTGTCGGTAAGGCTGTGCGGTGCTAATGCGCAGTTTTCCCTCACCGCTCACCACAGACAACGCTGGTATTATGGATTTTTAGAAACCCAGTTTTAGCTGCAAAAAAGTGAGCGTAGAGCAAAATTTAGCCCCACATCTCACCTCAATACCAGCGCTGCTTACGTTAGTGGTAAGCAAGTAAAATGTGCTCATGCACGATTTCCCCATAGGAATCAATGGGGCAGAGCCAGATGAAAATAAACCTAACACCTTCAAAAAAGCAGGGTAAAGCTCCTAACGCAGCCCCATTGATTCCTATGGGGAAATACATTTTATATCTACACCTAACACCCTAACATGAACCCTGAGTCTAAACACCCCTAATCTTACACTTAACCCCTAATCTGCCACCCCCGACATTGCCGACACCTGCATAACATTATTAACCCCTAATCTGCCGCTCAGGACACCGCAGCCACCTACATTATAGTTATGAACCCCTAATCTGCTGCCCCCAACATCGCCAAACCCTACATTATATTTATTAACCCCTAATCTGCCACCCCCAATGTCGCCGCAACCTACCTACACTTATTAACCCCTAATCTGCTGCCCACAAAGTCGGCGCCACTATATTTAAGTTATTAACCCCTAAGTCTAACCCTAACACCCCCCTAACTTAAATATAATATAAATAAATCTAAATCAAATTACTATCATTAACTAAATTATTCCTATTTAAAACTAAATACTTACCTATAAAATAAACCCTAAGCAAGGTACAATATAACTAATAGTTACATTGTAGCTAGTTTAGGATTTATTTTTATTTTACAGGCAACTTTGTATTTATTTTGACTAGGTAGAATAGTTATTAATGATTTAATAGCTACCTAGTTAAAATAAATTCAAATTTACCTGTAAAATAAATCCTAACCTAAGTTACAATTACACCTAACACTACACTATAATTAAATTAATTACCTAAACTAAATACAATTAAATACAATTAAAAAAAATTATCTAAAGTACGAAAAAAAACACATTAAGTTACAGAAAATAATAAAATAATTACAAGTTTTTAAAACTAATTACACCTAATCTAATCCCCCTAATAAAATAAAAAGCCCCCCAAAATAATAAAACACCCTACCCTATACTAAATTACAAATAGCCCTTAAAAGGGCCTTTTGCTGGGCATTTCCCCAAAGTAATTAGCTCTATTACCTGTAAAAAAAGTACAATACCCCCCAACATTAAAACCCACCACCCACACACCCAACCCTACTCTAAAACCCACTCAATCCCCCCTTAATAAAACCTAACACTAATCCCTTGAAGATCACCCTACCTTGAAAAGTCTTCACCCAGCCGGGCCGAAGTCCTCAATGAAGCCGGGCGAAGTGGTCCTCCAGATGGGCAGAAGACTTCATCTAAGCCGGCCAGAAGAGGTCCTCTAGATGGGCAGAAGTCTTCATCCAGGCGGCATCTTCTATCTTCATCCATCCGGCGCGGAGCAGCTCCATCTTCAAGACATCCGACGCGGAGCATCCTCTTCCAACGAAGTCCAACTGAAGAATGAAGGTTCCTTTAAATTATATCATCCAAGATGGCATGCCTTCAATTCCGATTGGCTGATAGAATTCTTTCAGCCAATCGGAATTAAGGTAGAAAAAATCCTATTGGCTGATGCAATCAGCCAATAGGATTGAGCTTGCATTCTATTGGCTGATCCAATCAGCCAATAGAATGCCAGTTCAATCCTATTGGCTGATTGGATCAGCCAATAGAATGCAAGCTCAATCCTATTGGCTGATTGCATCAGCCAATAGGATTTTTTCTACCTTAATTCCGATTGGCTGAAAGAATTCTATCAGCCAATCGGAATTGAAGGGATGCTATCTTGGATGATGTAATTTAAAGGAACCTTCATTCTTCAGTTGGACTTCGTTGGAAGAGGATACTCTGCGTCGGATGTCTTGAAGATGGAGCCGCTCCGCGCCGGATGGATGAAGATAGAAGATGCAGCCTGGATGAAGACTTCTGCCATCTGGAGGACCTCTTCTGGCCGGCTTCGATGAAGACTTCTGCCCGTCTGGAGGTCCACTTCGCCCGGCTTCGTTGAGGACTTCGGCCCGGCTGGGTGAAGACTTCTCAAGGTAGGGTGATCTTCAAGGGGTTAGTGTTAGGGTTTATTAAGGGGGGGATTGGGTGGGTTTTAGAGTAGGGTTGGTTGTGTGGGTGGTGGGTTTTAATGTTGGGGGGTATTGTACTTTTTTTTACAGGTAATAGAGCTGATTACTTTGGGGCAATGCCCCGCAAAAGGCCCTTTTAAGGACTATTTGTAATTTAGTATAGGGTAGGGCTTTTTATTATTTTGGAGGGCTTTTTTATTTTATTAGGTGGATTAGATTAGGTGTAATTAGTTTAAAAACTTGCAATTATTTTATTATTTTCTGTAATTTAGTGTTTGTTTTTTTCGTACTTTAGGTAATTTTTTAAATTGTATTTAATTGTATTTAGTTTAGGTAATTAATTTAATTATAGTGTAGTGTTAGGTGTAATTGTAACTTAGGTTAGGATTTATTTTACAGGTAAATTTGTATTTATTTTAGCTAGGTAGTTATTAAATAGTTAATAACTATTTAATAACTATTCTACCTAGTTAAAATAAATACAAAGTTGCCTGTAAAATAAAAATAAATCCTAAGCTAGCTACAATGTAACTATTAGTTATATTGTAGCTAGTTTAGGGTTTATTTTACAGGTAAATATTTAGTTTTAAATAGGAATAATTTAATTGATGTTAGTTATTTTATTTAGATTTATTTAAATTCTTTTTAAGTTAGGGGGTGTTAGGGTTAGACTTAGGTTTAGGGGTTAATACATTTAATATATTTGCGGCGACGTTGGGGGCAGCAGATCAGGGGTTAATAAATGTAGGTAGGTGTCGGCGATGTTAGGGATGGCAGATTAGGGGTTAATAAAATTGAAGTAGTGTTTGCGATGCGGGAGGGCGGCGGTTTAGGGTTAATATATTTTTTATAGTGGCGGCGATGTCCGGTTCGGCCGATTAGGGGTTACATTTTTTTTTATTGTTTGCAATGTGGGGGGGGGGGCCTCGGTTTAGGGGTTAATAGGTAGTTTATGGGTGTTAGTGTACTTTTTAGCACTTTAGTTAAGAGTTTTATCCTACGGCGTTAGCCCATAAAACTCTTAACTACAGACTTTTAAATGCGGTACCGGTCTTGAGAGGAGAGGCTGTAACGCTCACTTTTTGGAAGACTCGTAATACCGGCGTTATGCAAGTCCCATTGAAAATATAGGATACGCAATTTACGTAAGTGGATTTGTGGTATTACCGAGTCTGGCCAAAAAAGTGAGCGGTACACCTGTCATTTCAAGACTCGTAATACCAGCGTTAGGAAAAAAGCAGTGTTGGGACCTCTCAACGCTGCTTTTTAAGGCTAACGCTAGACTCGTAATCTCACCATATGTATTTCTTCAAATCCAAAACACTGAATAGCAAGATAAACAGTTCAAACAAATGTATGTCTATCAGCGTCACAATAATACCATACAAGCTATATCTAATAGAGGCGGAGTCTCCCAACCAGACTCCAATGTGTGAATGAAAAATAGAATGCCAAGATACAGCGCTACACTACCCCCAACAGAGGGTTGTGTTGCTAAAGATGGTGTCCACGACTATAGAAATATATATTATCTAAAAATATATATTATATAAAACGTTAAAATTTTAAAACGTTAAAAAAGTTATGGTGGTTAAAAACAATTTTAGAAATTTTATAAAATTAACACTCATTTTATTAACATAAAATTACAATTAAAATTGGTATCCAAACTAATGGAATGTCCCATACAATGTTCAAGGAGTACTAGCCCATACAAAATCCAAATAGTGAAGTCCCATACAAAAATGTCCCAAAAAAAATTGTGTCCAAAAATGTCCAGTGGAGTGTCCAAAGCTGAGTGCCTAAAAATTATGTGTAAGGGGCAATCCAAATGTATATATATATATATATATATATATATTTTTTTTTTTTTTTACAAATCTCAAGGAAGAAAAGTTTGAAGAGGTCACAGTAGTGTTCTTTCCAAAAGAGACAGGGATTTCAGCACTCCATTTAAATGTTATATTCAATACACCCATACGTAAGTATTAATTTAGAAATAGGTGTTCCAGGCCTCCATGCAACCAAACAACTTCTGGGTCCCCTAAACCAAAACCACACAAGATTGATATAAATAAAATAAATTTATTAGTGCAAACAAAGAAAGAAAAATAAAAAAAATCAATCACATACATTTATATAAAAATACATTGTGTACATTAAATGCATAGATAAAGCTGGCCAGCTCACTCAGGTTGATATGATGCAGGTGAATACCTAGATATAGGCTTTTGAGTTACACCCCTACCAGTGGGTAGCCCTGTGTACCAACAGGAATCTGCTACCATGGATAATAATGGGGATCCATGCGTAATCACTCATATGGAGCACAAATGAAACTGACAACACCTGTCTCAGAGGGTAACCCAAACAAATATGAGAGTCTTGTTACCATGAGATAAATATTAGGATCTATGCCAGTTACTTATGTGCTGAACTGTAACAATGTAACAAAGTATTACATGCTTATACATTTACACACTTATATTGAGAAAACAACACCCTGACCAGAGGGTAGCACCAATATTGAAAAAAGGTTCCAGCTACCTTAGTACTAAATAGGGATCTATGTATCTCTAATGGTAGATGTGTAATCACAGCAATAATGGCAATCACTTATATAGTGCAAGCAGTATAGACTACATAAAATATATGTTAATAGGGCTTTCCACATCCACTGTGATTTTGTTTTAAAGCTTAAGTATATTGCTTTAATGCATGTTCCAGACAGTACATTCCATTACAGACTCGTAAGTCCATGAATACTTTACAAATCACTTTTGTGCGCTTGTAGTCCTTCTCCTTTTAAGCTTGGTATAAAATCCGGGTGCGGTGCCTGCTTGCTGCTGTAGTTAGAAGAGCTGTGTGCTGCATCGAGTATCAATCAGGGGCTGGTTCCCAGCTGTGCAAATGACGTCACACGCCAACGGCCGTTTCACCCCCCACGTGACCAAATGTCATTGGGGCTTCCTCAGGGCGTATGTCCCAAAAAAAAATTGTGTCCAAAAATGTATATATATATGTGATGTGTTGAAAACATCAATCCAGGTGAAAAAAATCAAAAAATTAAAAAAAAAATTGAAAAAATTATATGAAAAAAGTATAAGAAAAAATATATATAAATATTAAAAATAGATAAAAAATATAAATATAAAAATATATATGAGTTGTGATCAGCAACCCATATAAGAAAAAAAAAATAAAATATATATATAATAAGTTAATGTAGTGAAGGTGTACACCTAAAAATGTGTCCTCAAAAATAGACAAAAAAGCTTATGAAAGTCTTTGCAAATTAGTGAAACCTTATGTGGAAAAAATGTATGAAAATATGAAAATTATGAAGTGAAATAGTCAAATAATTGTTCTAATAAACAATATAAGGGTTGTGAATAGCTCCAAATTAATCCCAAATTAATCCAAGTTAATCCAAATGTGAATGTATAAAGTGCTGGGTTGATGTTCCTCTTCTCAAAGGGTTATCAATGTATTGGGATATCCTCCTGTACCTAAAAAAGTGTACAGAAAATGGACATAGTGCAATAAAATCACCATAAAAAAGCAATATAAGTATTCTACTCACCAGATATATTCTGAGCTGCAATACCAGTATATAGCCAACGGGTTTCGGTTCCTTAGGGACCTTTCTCAAGACTGGTAGCAGCTGTCTGGCTTCTACACCTTAAATGTATTCTAATAGCCAATAGGATGGTTTGTAAATTTGCGACAAAATTTCGCGCCAGAAATTTGCGCCAAAAATTTGCGCTAAAAATTCAAGCTAAAAAACATATTTCCAGAGTTGGTTAATATGTAAGCCCCCATTTCTAGTGTGTCCCAATTTGTAAGCTTTTGTTTTGCCATGTTTCCATAGTTCTCCTTGTGTGTCCGCTTACCAGATGTTTATACCGGATATTTATACCAACCGGAAGTGACGTATATTAGCGGACCGGAAGTGACGCGCGTGATGCGCGTGCATATTTACCGGTTATGGGCACACTTATGAACATTTGCTAAATAACTCTTAGCATTTGCTGGATGACTCAAGGGGGTATTGGGTATGATAATTAGGCAAATGACAATAATGCCTAATTAGTGGGTTTGAATATAAATATGCCAATATGTGGAAATGTTAATCTGTCAATATGTGAAAATGTATATATTGAAGTGAGAACTTATCAAATTGTCTGGAAACACATTATAAATGTTGTTAGTATGAAATACTTCGTATAACAATTGTTCCATATAAAAAACATTCTATATGAAAAAATATCTATATATAAAAAACCTATAAAAATATAAACAGATGTATTCTATATAAATGACCATTATATAGACATTGGTATTGGTAGCTCAGAATATCTGGTTAAATAAAAATAAGTTAAGATAAATGGGGATTCCTATATCAATACTATGGTATTGGTTAACATTGTTGGAATGTGACATACTATTATAATAAATATTATACAAAATATATATATATATATATATATATATACCATAAAAATATGCACAAAAAATGTGCAAAGACTTACAATTCTTAATAACAAGGATTTTGAAATGTATACATTAGAAATCAGAATTATCTATATACAACCTTAAATATTAAAAATATTACAACATGTTAAACCATAAACCCTTACTAAAATCTGAATGGGGGGGTTAAGACTCAAGGGTCTTGGTGTCCTATGTTAGTTTAGGAGTCTGCCAATATGTTTGGGGATGGCTAATGGACTTCCCAAAAAGAGTCTAATAAATTCAAATATATATGTAAAAACTTGTTTTAAAACCTTTATTTTAAAACTTTAGGACCTTATAGAATCATTTAAACTTGTTTAAAACCATTCTAAAATTTCTAAAACATTCCTTTTATTTTAAAATTAAGAATGGAGCTTATGGTTGAAACAGTCTACTTTCTTCCCATCTTCCCATGTTTTCAGTTGTTTTGTGGAGTGTCAATGGGGGATAAGTTTGAAGAGGAGTGTTTTGTGAAGAGGAGTATTTTTGGCTTCTCTTATAGTAGGTGGAATATTTCCATATTGCTGTTTAAACCTTTGGGAAAGGTGCAGTCTAGAAGGAAGATCCACTTAGATTCTACTCTCAGAAGTTGTTTTTCAAAATCCCCCCCTCTCCAATTTTTAGTGGGTCTACTAATGCCGATATATTTGAAGGTTTTGTTACTTCCTTTATGTTTTTCTTTAAAATGTTTGTATAGCGGAAAATCTTCCTTTCCCCATTTTATCTGTAAAAGATGCTTGCGGATTCTGTCTCGAAGTTTCCTAGAGGTTTGCCCTAAATATTGTAATCCGCATCCACATTCAATTATGTATATGATGCCCGAATCCTGGCATCTAATCATTTCTTTCATATTAAAGGACTCCTGTGTAATATTGGATTTGAATGTGTGACTCTTCTTGCCATGTTTGCAAGATTTGCATGAAAGGCAAGGGAAGAAACCTTTTAATTGTTTCCCATACAGATCTTTCATTGTGGTTTTTCTGGTTACTTTGGGGACACTGGGGGCAATCATTGTTTTGATGTTTTTCGTTTTTCTGTAAATGAATGTTGGGGATTCTTTTAGATCCTTCCCAATTATGTTGTCCTCTTTCAGAAAGTGCCAGTGCTTCTTTATTCTTTTTTCTATTAGAAACCTATTTTTGCTGTATTCAGAAATGAAAGGTACCTGTATGATGTTGTCCCTTTCTAGAGTCTTATCCTTATTTTTATATTTCAACATAGACCCTCTATCCATTTTCTCCACTTCTTCAATCGTTCTGTTTATGGTTTCCACATTGTATCCTCTGTCCACAAATCTTTCTCTTAGGACCTTTGACTGTTCTTTCCATTTCTCTGTGTCTGAGCAATTCTTTCGGATCCTCATTAGCTGTCCTTTCAGATGTTTGATTTCCATCTGTGATGGTGGCAGCTGGTCTGATGGATGTAATTGCTACAGTCCACATCCTTAAAGTACGTGGAAGTAGACACTCTTCCTTCTTTTATCGTTATGTCTAAGTCCAAAAAGTGAATATTGTTCTTACTTATCTCGTACGTGAATTTTAAGTTCATAGTGTTGTTATTCATCACACTGATAGTGTGTTGGAGGTCTTCCACAGATCCTCTCCATATAATGAGGATGTCATCTATGTATCTTTTGTATAGGACCAGGTCTGCGCCTGCTGGGCAGGAGTCCCAAAAAAGGTTCTCCCATTTTCCCATATACAAGTTAGCGTAGCTAGGCGCAAACCTGGTTCCCATAGCTGTTCCGCATATCTGGTTGTAGAACACTCCTCTATCATTGAAGTAATTATGACTGAGGATATAGGAGATACCCTCCACAACAAACTCTCTTTGTTCCTGACTCAATTCGCTGTCCTTTTCCATGAAATATTCCACCGCTTCTAAACCCAAATCGTGTGGGATACTCGTATAAAGAGCAGTGACATCACAGGTAGATAATATGTATTGGTCATCCCATTCCAGACTATTGAGTAGATTCAGGACTTCCGTAGAGTCTTTAAGGTAGGATGGTAGTTTTTATACATGTTTCTGAAGTCTCCTATCAATGTATTCTGATAGGTTGCAGGTGATGGAACCAATACCGGATATGATAGGCCTTCCGGGGGGGTTATCCAGCCTTTTATGTATTTTAGGAAGGTAATAGAATACAGGTATCCTTGGGTGTTTCATAGATATATACCTGTATTCCTGATTGTTGATAATACCTCTCCTTTTTGCTGACAGAAGTATGGAGTCTAGTTCTTCTTTATATCTTCTTGTGGGATCTGAATTTAGGACCTCATAGGTCTCAGAATCTCCTAAAATTCTGTCTGAGTCTTTGTTGTAATCTGCTTTATTTAGGATTACAATACCCCCTCCTTTGTCTGCCGATTTGACTACAATGTCTTTATTTTCTTCTAAACTCTTGATGGTATTTGTTTGTGTCTTAGTCATATTATGGTGGAACTTCCTAATGTTGTTGTTATTCAATCTTTTTATATTATCACATACTACGTTTTCAAATGTTTCGATGTGAGGTCCTTTATGTGAAATGGGGAAGAAAGTGGACTTTGGTTTCAGGTCTGTATAGTTAGGCTTATCTTGCATCTGATGCCCAGTCTCTCTTATATTTATATTGGATTGTGAATTTATTTTTTCTAATGCATATTTACAAAAAAATATTTTAAGGGTAAGTTTTCTTACCAATTGTTTGACATGTGTATAGGTCTGGAATTTGTCCAGTCCCCTTGATGGAGCATATGATAGACCTAAGGCCAATACTTCATTGTCCTTATGGCTTAGATTTGTGTTGCTCAAATTATATATCCCTCTGTTCTTTAGATTTCTTGAATCATTATCGTAAGAACTAGTGGAGGGTAAAATAATTTGTTCACTTTCACATGTAATATGTGCCTGAGGTGTTAATTGAGACTTCTTTTTTAGCCTTATCCCTGCTCTTCTGCCTCTATGGGTTTTCTTTTTTTACTTGGAGTTGGGGACTCTTCTACATCTTGTGTTCTGTTTTTTCTCTTTGACTGTTTGTTTCTGTCTGAGAGTGCCGAAGGGCCTTCCCCTAAAAAATGTTGATTATCATGATTTATGGTAGTGCCTGATGGTTGAGTGTTCAAATTCCTCAGGACTGAAGGGGCAGGGCTATTTAAATCATCCATATGTCTCAGATTCTCAAATCTGTTAGTATTTGGTGTGGGAGTATCAACCCAAATATTTCTAGATCTGTTATTATAGGATTCCCTATGGTGGTAGCTCTGATTGTCTCCAAAGTGTACTTTTGGGTACATTTGTTTGTGTCTGTTTTTGTAACCATAGTTGTCTCTATTCTGGTAGTTATCTCCTCTCTCATAAGATGGGAACCTAGTATGTGGTGGGTTGTTAAAAGTGGTAGGTGATCTACCCCTAAAATCCTCACCTCTTGTTTGTGTGTGTTGATATGTCCCCTTATAATCTCCTTGTCTGAAGCGATTATCATATCCCTGATATGGTGTCCTATGATAATGTTGGTAACTTCTAAACTGGGGTGGTCTAAAGTGTGGTTGTTGTGTCTGACCCCAATCTTCTGTTTCTCTAGGTCTAGGATGATGATGGTTATGGGGAATAGATTGATGGTTACTATTGCCATTTTGTCCCCATTGGTTATGTGGGTTTCTGTTCCTTTCTCTATTTCTATTTCCCCTTGGGGCAACTACAGTCCATTCGTCTTCTGTGTGTGGTATATTAGTCTCTATGTTTGGTTCAGTAACTAAAGTGGTGTCAACCTTATTCTGAGTGGCTAAATTTAAGTCTCTATGAATTTTCTTAGTTTTTTTAGAGATGATGTCATCTTTAATCTTTTTAATCTTAGAACATAGTTGTTCCTGCTTAGTTTTGAATACGCTCAGGTCTTTAATATGCTCCATCTTATTTTCTTCCTCCTTTATATTTTTATCTAGGGTTACCAAAAGATATCCTCGGTAGTCTATTATTATCTGCATCAATTTTTGTGAAATTTCTTTGATGGCTGTCTCCCATCTATTGGCAAACTCCTGACTTTCAATATTAAATGAACAATTTTTCTGTATCATTAAACCTTTTGGAATGATATTCAATTCCAAACATTTCTTTAAAATGGTCATTTATATAGAATACATTTGTTTCTTTAAAATGGTCATTTATATAGAATACATTTGTTTATATTTTTATAAGTTTTTTATATATAGATATTTTTTCATATAGAATGTTTTTTATATGGAACAATTGTTATACGAAGTATTTCATACTAACAACATTTATAATGTGTTTCCAGACAATTTGATAAGTTCTCACTTCAATATATACATTTTCACATATTGACAGATTAACATTTCCACATATTGGCATATTTATATTCAAACCCACTAATTAGGCATTATTGTCATTTGCCTAATTATCGTACCCAATACCCCCTTGAGTCATCCAGCAAATGCTAAGAGTTATTTAGCAAATTTTCATAAGTGTGCCCATAACCGGTAAATACGCACGCGCATCACGCGCGTCACTTCCGGTCCGCTAATATACGTCACTTCCGGTTGGTATAAATATCCGGTATAAACATCCGGTAAGCGGACACACAAGGAGAACTATGGAAACATTGCAAAACAAAAGTTTACAAATTGGGACACACTAGAAATGGGGGCTTACATATTACTTAGATGGACAACTGTAAAAAACAGAAACAGAGGCGCCACATGTGTAGATCAATGGATACCACAAACACCAAACTGGACAAGATACAGGGTACTCACAAACATAAAGGCACTCTCGTGTGCCTATTAGAGGCAGGCTGGTATTCTAAACAGCAAACCAGCTGGCTGTGTGAACGAATCCCCGTCGTGGTGTCCTGAAGCAGTGGATATCCTGAAAGGCAGCCCTTGCCTAGATTGTTTCCTATAGGTTGGAACAGGGGAGAAAGGCTAAACAGCCTTTGGGTTACAAAGCTGGGAATACCACAGTTCGAAGAAAAGATTATCTACAGCTTCAGCTCAGCTGTCAGGAATGAAGAATCCGTTCCGTTGAGCTAAAGTTTACGTTTTTTTATGCAACCAGTGAAATCTGCAGGGAGGGGAGGTGACAGGGAGGGGACAGAAAGCTGAAGAATAACAAGTAGGTTGGCTGAGACTTATGAAATAGGCGTAAATTAGTCTAGCTACTACTAGATCAGATGAATATCTTCTCTTCTGTCTTCTAGTCCTCTAGACCTGGGTAGTAAATCTCTTTTGAATAGACACACACATAATCCTTGCTGGCTTTTCTTGCCGCTGCAGACTGAGTGAGACTGGAGCTCCGCTCATTCCTGACAGCTGAGCTGAAGCTGTAGATAATCTTTTCTTTGAACTGTGGTATTCCCAGCTTTGTAACCCAAAGGCTGTTTAGCCTTTCTCCCCTGTTCCAACCTATTGGAAACAATCTAGGCAAGGGCTGCCTTTCAGGATATCCACTGCTTCAGGACACCACGACGGGGATTCGTTCACACAGCCAGCTGGTTTGCTGTTTAGAATACCAGCCTGCCTCTAATAGGCACACGAGAGTGCCTTTATGTTTGTGAGTACCCTGTATCTTGTCCAGTTTGGTGTTTGTGGCATCCATTGATCTACACATGTGGCGCCTCTGTTTCTGTTTTTTACAGTTGTCCATCTAAGAAATTACATCACTTGTGAAGTGAAGACCGAGAGCTGCCTTCTTCATTTATTCCTTTCTCATACGGACTTATTTTGGGACTGTACATTTGCACCGCCTACACTGGACACCATCCAGTGCAACGCGTGTTTATATACATATATACAATTTTTTTATATTAATCATAATAACTCTTTTAATTAAGTTTGCATTTTATTTTAATAATTTATTTATTAATTCTGTATTTTAGTTTTGCTCTTACCATAACTTTTTATGTTTTTTTTATAAATATTTACACTAGGGTCACCCACACCATCTGTTAAATAAGCGCCTCCTATAGGTTATCTGTGATACACTGTCACAGAGTTTCCAGTTCTCAGGGCTTACATATTAACCAACTCTGGAAATATGTTTTTTAGCGTGAATTTTTAGCGCAAATTTTTGGCGCGAATTTCTGGCGCGAAATTTTGGCGCAAATTTACAAACCATCCTATTGGCTATTAGAATACATTTAAGGTGTAGAAGCCAGACAGCTGCTACCAGTCTTGAGAAAGGTCCCTGAGGAACCGAAACGCGTTGGCTATATACTGGTATTGCAGCTCAGAATATATCTGGTGAGTAGAATACTTATATTGCTTTTTTATGGTGATTTTATTGCACTATGTCCATTTTCTGTACACTTTTTTAGGTACAGGAGGATATCCCAATACACTGATAACCCTTTGAGAAGAGGAACATCAACCCAGCACTTTATACATTCACATTTGGATTAACTTGGATTAATTTGGGATTAATTTGGAGCTATTCACAACCCTTATATTGTTTAGTTGAACAATTATTTGACTATTACACTTCATAAGTTTCATATTTTCATACATTTTTTCCACATAAGGTTTCACTAATTTGCAAAGACTTTCATAAGCTTTTTTGTCTATTTTTGAGGACACATTTTTAGGTGTACACCTTCACTACATTAACTTATAATTATATATATATATATATATATATATATATATATATATATATATATATATATATATATATATATATATATTTTCTTATATGGGTTGCTGATCACAACTCATATATATTTTTATATTTATATTTTTTATCTATTTTTTATTTTTATATATCTTTTTTCTTATACTTTTTTCATATAATTTTTTCAAATTTTTTTTAAATTTTTTTTTATTTTTTTCAACTGGATTGAAGTTTTCAACACATCACATATATATATATATATATATACACACATATATATACATTTGGATTGCCCCTTACACATCATTTTTAGGCACTCAGCTTTGGACACTCCACTGGACATTTTTGGACACAATTTTTTTGGGACATTTTTGTATGGGACTTCACTATTTGGATTTTGTATGGGCTAGTAATCCTTTTGGATACCAATTTTAATTGTAATTTTATGTTAATAAAACGATTGTTTAATTTTATAAAATTTCTAAAATTGTATTTAACCACAATAACTTTTTTAACGTTTTAAAGTTTTAAAGTTTTATATAATATATATATTTTTAGATAATATATATTTCTATAGTCGTGGACACCATCTTTAGCAACACAACCCTCTGTTGGGGTTAGTGTAGCGCTGTATCTTAGCAGGATAAACAGCTCTCAACCGAAAAATTGCCTGTCTAAAATTAACAGGATCTTCACACTACTGCTGAGACATCTTAGATAATCTCGCCAGACCAGAGAACTTTAAATCATCTGGCCCTCAGATTGTAACCTGTATAGGGAGCAGGTCCCTGAAATGTAATATCTCTTTAATAACTGTTCCTCCTGTCATGTATTTATTTGTTGTACCCTTTGTAAAGCTCTGCTGAATATATTGGTGCATTACAAATAGCGATAATATTCTTATCATTATTATTAATAACCTGAAGAATTATTTCCTTATAACAAGTTAATTAAAACAGAGACATTTTAATGTCATAAAAACAAGCTTACTTTGTGATGATCAGTCACACTTTTTATTTTTTTTATTTAGAAATAATCATATTAATCATTATTTATAGTATATTAGTTAACTTAAATAAAGTTAGAGATATGGATCATTGTATTTTCAGTGGCATACAATAATATATAAAAGAAGCTATTTACAGTAAATACAATATGTTTCTTACGACAAGTAGAGTTATCATTTTGTGGAAACTGATTAAAATGAAAAAACATTGAGAAAATAGCAAAAGTATGACTATTTTGAACATTCATTACATTTTGGATGTTTTTCAGATAGTGATGTATAATAATTTCTGCAGACCTCATTTGCTAGAATATCATTATCAATAACTGAACTATTGAGACTTTTAAAAATGAGTGCACATTTTTTAAAGATCTGACAAATATCAATAATGTTTTTTTACATATCCTGTTCAAATAAAAAAAGAAAAAGTATACCATTAATAATACTGGACATTGATTCTGATTGATTGCATTGAAAAAAAAGTATAAAGTCAGTGACATTACCAACCTTTTAGAATTGCTTAAACTTATCATGAGTAGCACAGTTTTTCACTCTGAGACAGCCTTTATGAATACTGGTGAGTCCTGGCCCTACAGAGGAAAAAAAAACATATGGCATTGCTGAAGATTGGAAAGAGGGCTTGAGATCAAAGGTCGACACAGTGAGAGGTTTTGCTTTTTAATAGGTTATCTGTGGATCTACAAAGCCAAAGAGTAATCGGGTTCTGAAGTATGATTTTAGTCTGTAATTGTATATGATCTTTGACAGTTTTCAAATTCAAGCTTGGAAGATTTTTCTAAGTTGTCAATATCAATTTTATTTGGGACATTATGTACTTGACTAAAAATGTGTTTTACTAAAATATTAATAAAAATAATATTTACCCTGCTTTTTACATGACTTAAGCTCTAAACAATTACACACATTATCTATTTTGCTAATTATTCTTTATTAAGAGGAACAATCACACTTATTGTAAATTCTACTGAAACTGTAATTGTCTGCATTGAGAAAAAAAAAATGTTTCTGCTTTGAAAAAAAAGTACCCAAGAATCACATTCAGTGAAAAAAAAAAATGTTTGCCTTGTAGGTTAAAAAGTTTATATCGCTGAATTATTCACAATTTACTGATACAAATATTTTGCTATTGTTTTAGACTGAATGATTAAGCAGTCAATGCTGCCAGTTATGTTCTTATAAGCCTAGTTGGATCTATTTCATGTTAGAGAAAGAGCTCAGATAAATCCAGGAAAGCTTAATGTTTATCCAATGTGAAAATAATTACTCAAAGTGTTATTCTTAATCCAGATAATTAGAGCGAGGAAGGGGAAGATCAGTGTCATTGTGAATTATTCCCCTGCAATTGACTCTTGGTCCTTGTAAGTTTCAGGTGAAGATGTGAATGGATAAAGGTTAGATTAAATATAATCCAAAGTAGCTGAAGCCTTAATCTGTTATGATACAAGGATGATCACTTAAAAAGAGCTGGATTGTAGGAATGTTTCTGGTTGGATAAGATGCTGCTCAACTGGGACTAGTCTTAAACAATACTTAGCGCTATGTCACTGCAACTGTCAGCACTTGTGCACGGCTGCAGATTGTCATAATGCTGACAGGCAGTCTACTGTCCAATATAAAACTGCACACCAACAGAAATATACAGCAAAACTATAGATAGATATATTGATTCTTCTTTAATGACAGTTAAGATAGATGATAGCATGTAATCCTACTTAACACTGTACGGAGAAAACATGTCAAGAAAAATCTGTATGTAGAAATAATATGTATTGTTTTAACATTTCTTTTCTTTTTATTTTGTTAAAATGTATATTGCTAGATGTTGATACGTTTAAAGGATAGAAAGGTCAGAATTGAAATGTGCATGATTACATGTCAGTTTTAAATAAAATACTTTTGCTATATACTTCCACTAAAAATGCTTCTAGTAAATGTCTTCTGTATAATCCTGTGCACCAGTATTCAAACACCACACCTTCTCAGAAAGTCAGCAGTGGTTTGCATGACACAAATAAAGTATTCATAGATGCAATACATACCACCTCAAGCTCTCTGAGCAGGTTAAAGGGACATGAAACCCAATTTTTTCTTTTATGATTAAGATAGAGAATACAATTTATAACAACTTTCCAATTTACTTCTATCATTTAATTTGCTTCCTTCTCTTGGTATCCTTTGCTGAAAGGTTTATCTAGGAAAGCTCAGGAGTAGCAAAGAACCTAGGTTCTAGCTACTGATTGGTGGCTGCATATATATACCAATTGTCATTGGCTCACCCATATGTTCAGTTAGAAACCAGTAGTGCAATGTTTCTCTTTCAACTAAGCATACCAAGGCCTCTATTTATCAAGGTCTGTCGGACCTGATCCGACAGTGCGGATCAGGTCCAACAGACCTCGCTGAATACGGTGAGCAATACGCTCGCCGTATTCAGCATTGCACCAGCAGCTCACAAGAGCTGCTGGTGCAACGCCGCCCCCTGCAGACTTGTGGCCAATGGGCCGCCAGCAGGGGGGTGTCAATGAACCCGATCGTACTCGATCGGGTTGATTTCCGGCGATGTCTGTCCACATGCTCAGAGTAGGCGGACAGGTTATGGAGCAGCGGTCTTTGTGACCGCTGCTTCATAACTGCTGTTTCTGGGGAGCCTGCAGGCTCGCCAGAAACACGGGGCATCAAGCTCCATTTAGAGCTTGATAAATATGCCCCCAAGTGAATGAAGCAAATTTGATAATAGAAGTTAACTGGAAAGTTGTTTAAAATTGTATGTTTTACCTAAATCCTGAAAGAAAAAAATTGGTTTTCATGTCCCTTTAAGTATTTGAATCCTGATCCTGCATATGCCGCACAAAAACAGTAATAACTTTTACTTGAATCATGTTTGGTAATGAAAGAATATTGGAAAAATACTTCTATTTAAAAACTTAAATGCACCAAAGCAGATTTCAATTTTGACCTCTCTCTCCCTTTAATTTAGCATTGAAGTTAGCATTTTTATATGCCTTTGCTTCCCAATTACTTTACGTTTTAGAACATTTCACTTAGTCAATAATTTGAGATATTTTCTACATGGGGTGCATTTATTAAAGGAAATACACCAAATAGATTGAGTTTAAATACTTCAATTTTTAAGTCATGTTATTAAACTAAACATGCAGGCTCCACTATATTTTACTACCCACCCTAATTAAAGTGAAGGTAAACTTTGATAAATCAGTGCCCTGTTTTTAAAAATACTATTAAAAACAGGGGCACTTTCATTCATCAAAAATTACATTTCATTGTTTTTGTACAAATACTTACCTTTTATTCTGGAAGCCGCTCCAACGCTTCCCCCGCTCGTCGCAACTCTCATCATACGTCACCAATGAAGATTATGGTTTCAGCCAAAAGGAAAGAGAGGTAGGCGTAGCATTTTGACCTCTACGCTTTCCAGCATAGACAACAAACAAAGAAGATGATTGGCGAAAATCTTTGGTTGCCTGCAAATAAAACTTCAAGGAACGAACCACGTCCAAGTTGTGCAACAGACGGTCCTTCTTAGAAGAAGGATTAGGACACAGAGAAGGAATAACA
Source organism: Bombina bombina (assembly GCF_027579735.1). NCBI lineage: Eukaryota > Metazoa > Chordata > Amphibia > Anura > Bombinatoridae > Bombina > Bombina bombina. The sequence continues at coordinate 997,012,916 of NC_069500.1, read as the reverse complement.
CTTTCCTGATTGATATTCCTGTTAGAAACAACCTTAGGGAGGAACCCAGGTTTGGTACGCAAAACCACCTTATCAGCATGGAAAACAAGATAAGGCGAGTCACATTGTAATGCAGATAGTTCAGAAACTGTTCGAGCTGAAGAGATAGCAACTAGAAACAGAACTTTCCAAGATAGAAGCTTAATATCTATGGAATGCATGGGTTCAAATGGAACCCCCTGAAGAACTTTAAGAACTAAATTGAGACTCCATAGCGGAGCAACAGGTTTAAACACAGGCTTAATTCTAACTAAAGCCTGACAAAAAACCCGAACATCTGTGACATCTGCCAGATGCTTGTACAACAGAATAGACAATGCAGATATCTGTTCCTTTAAGGAACTAGCGGACAATCCTTTCTCCAATCCTTCTTGGAGAAAAGACAAAATCCTAGGAATCCTGATCTTACTCCATGAGTAGCCTTTGGATTCACACCAAAAAAGATATTTATGCCATATCTTATGATAGATCTTCCTGGTGACAGGCTTTCAAGCCTGAATCAAGGTATCTATGACCGACTCAGAGAAACCCTGCTTTGATAAAATCAAGCGTTTAATCTCCAAGCAGTCAGTTGCAGAGAAATTAGATTTGGATGCTTGAATGGACCTTGAATCAAAAGGTCCCGTCTCAGTGGCAGAGTCCATGGTGGCAGAGATGACATGTCCACCAGGTCTGCATACCAAGTCCTGCGTGGCCACGCAGGCACTATCAAAATCACCAAAGCTATCTCCTGTTTGATTCTGGAAATCAGACGCGGAAGGAGAGGGAATGGTGGAAACACATAAGCCAGGTTGAACGACCAGGGTACTGCTAGAGCATCTATCAGTACTGCCTGAGGATCCCTTGACCTGGATCCATAACAAGGAAGTTTGGCGTTTTGATGAGACACCATCAGATCCAATTCTGCTGTGCCCCATAGCTGAACCAGTTGAGCAAACACCTCCGGATGGAGCTCCCACTCCCCCGGATGAAAAGTCTGACGATTTAGAAAATCTGCCTCCCAGTTCTCCACCCCTGGGATATAGATCGCTGATAGATGGCAAGAGTGAGTCTCTGCCCATCGGATTATCCTGGAAACTTCTATCATCACCAAGGAACTCCTTGTTCCCCCCTGGTGATTGATATAAGCTACAGTTGTGATGTTGTCCGACTGAAACATGATGAATCCGGCCAAAGCCAGCTGAGGCCACACCTGAAGAGCATTGAATATCGCTCTTAATTCCAGAATATTTATCGGTAGGAGGGCCTCCTCCTGAGTCCACAAACCCTGTGCTTTCAGGGAATTCCAGACTGAACCCCAGCCCAGTAGGCTGGCGTCCGTCGTCACAATAACCCACGCTGGCCTGCGGAAACACATTTCCCTGGACAGGTGATCCTGTGACAACCACCAAAGAAGAGAGTCTCTGGTCTCTTGATCCAGATTTATCTGAGGAGATAAATCTGCATAATCCCCATTCCACTGTTTGAGCATGCATAGTTGCAGTGGTCTGAGATGCAAGCGAGCAAACGGAACTATGTCCATTGATGCTACCATAAGTCCGATTACCTCCATACACTGAGCCACTGACGGCCGAGGAATGAAATGAAGAGCTCGGCAGGTGGTTAAAATCTTTGATTTCCTGACCAGAAATATTTTCATGTCCACTGAATCTATCAGAGTTCCCAAGAATGGAACTCTTGTGAGAGGAATAAGAGAACTCTTTTTCACGTTCACCTTCCACCCATGAGATCTTAGAAAGGCCAACACTAAGTCCTTGTGAGACTTGGCAAGTTGGAAAGTCGATGCTTGAATTAAGATGTCGTCTAGATAAGGCGCCACTGCTATGCCCCTCGGCCTTAGGACCACCAGAAGGGACCCTAGCACCTTTGTGAAGATTCTTGGCGCCGTGGCCAACCCGAAGGGAAGAACCACAAACTGTTAATGCCTGTCCAGAAAGGCAAACCTGAGGAACTGATGATGATCTTTGTGGATAGGAATGTGTAGATACGCATCCTTTAGATCCACGGTAGTCATATATTGACCCTCCTGGATCATTGGTAAAATAGTCTGAATGATCTCCATCTTGAAGGATGGAACTCTTAGGAATTGGTTTAGGATCTTGAGATCTAGAATTGGTCTGAAGGTTCCCTCTTTTTTGGGAACCACAAACAGATTGGAGTAGAAACCTTGCCCCTGTTCTGTTTTCGGAACTGGGCAGATCACTCCCATAGTAAAAAGGTCTTCTATACAGCGTAAGAATGCCTCTCTTTTTGTCTGGTTTACAGACAATTGAGAAAGATGGAACCTCCCCCTTGGAGGAGAATCTTTGAAAACTAGGAGATACCCCTGGGTTACAATTTCTATGGCCCAGGAGTCCTGAACGTCTCTTGCCCAGGCCTGAGCAAAGAGAGAAAGTCTGCCCCCTACTTGATCCGGTCCTGGATCGGGGGCTACCCCTTCATGCTGTCTTAGTGGCAGCAGAAGGCTTTTTGGCCTGTTTACCCTTGTTCCAAGCCTGGTTAGGTCTCCAGGTTGGCTTGGATTGAGCAAAGTTCCCCTCTTGCTTTGAGAAGAGGAAGCGGGACCACCCTTGAAGTTTCAAAAAGGAACGAAAATTATTTTGTTTGGTCCTTGTCTTATTTGACTTATCTTGAGGGAGGGCATGACCCTTCCCTCCAGTGATGTCTGAAATGATCTCTTTCAGTGCTTTGAAAGGGATGGTCAAAAGCTTAGATTTAGATGACACATCAGCTGACAAGGACGTAAGCCATAAAGCTCTTTGCGCTAAAATGGCAAAACCTGAATTCTTTGCCGCTAACTTAGCAAGATGAAAAGCGGTGTCTGTAATAAAAGAATTAGCCAACTTAAGGGCCTTAATTCTGTCCAAAATATCATCTAGTGGGGTCTCCATCTGAAGAGCCTCTTCTAGAGCCTCAAACCAAAAAGCAGCTGCAGTGGTTACCGGAACAATGCACGCTATAGGTTGAAGAAGAAAACCCTGATGAACAAAACATTTTTTTAGGAGACCCTCTAACTTTTTATCCATAGGATCAATGAAAGCACAGCTGTCTTCAATAGGTATAGTTTTACGCTTAGCCAGAGTAGAAATAGCTCCCTCCACCTTAGGGACTGTCTGCCATGAGTCCTTTATGGTGTCAGAAATGGAGAACATTTTCTTAAAAACAGGAGGGGGAGCGAACGGAATACCTGGTCTATCCCACTCCTTAGTAACAATGACCGAAATCCTCTTAGGGACCGGAAAAACATCAATGTTAACAGGAACCTCTAAATATTTGTCTATTTTACACAATTTCTCTGGAACGACAATAGGGTCACAATCATCCAGAGTAGCTAAAACCTCCCTGAGCAATAAATGGAGGTACTCTAGCTTAAATTTAAATGCTGTCATATCTGAATCTGTCTGAGGGAACATCTTTCCTGAATCAGAAATCTCTCCCTCAGACACAAATCCCTCATCCCTACCTCAGAACATTGTGAGGGAATATCGGATACGGCTACTAAAGCGTCAGAAGGCTCAGCATTTCTTAACCCAGAGCTACTGCGCTTCCCTTGCAACCCTGGCAGTTTAGATAAAACCTCTGTGAGGGTAGTATTCATAACGGAAGCCATATCTTGCAAGGTGAAAGAATTAGACGCACTAGAAGTACTTGGCGTCGCGTGTGCAGGCATAACTGGTTGTGACACTTGGGGAGAACTAGATGGCGAAACCTGATTTCCTTCTGTCTGAGAATCATTTAATGCCAAATTCTTATAAGTCAAAATATGCTGTTTGCAATTTATAGACATATCAGTACAATTGGGACATATTCTTAGAGGGGGTTCCACAATGGCTTCTAAACAAATTGAACAATGAGTTTCCTCAGTGTCAGACATGTTTAACAGGCTAGTAATGAAGCAAGCAAGCTTGGAAAACACTTTATTTAATGAAAAAAACACAATTTGCAAAAACAGTACTGTACCTTTAAGAGAAAAAAAGGCAAACACAAACTGCAAAACAGGTTAAAATTGCTTCAAAAATTCCGAAATTTTAACAGTGTACCCACTAAGCTTTAGAAGGATTGCACCACAAGTAAAAAAGCAATAGACCCCCAAATGAAAAAAACCGGATTGATAATTGTCTAAAACCGGTTAAAACCCCCTAAAGCACCTTGCCACAGCTCTGCGATAATATGCGATAATATGGGGTTCAAAGCTTCAATTAGTCCCTCAGACGACTCTCAGGACCTCAGGAGAAGTTGCTTGCTGCTTGTAAATGTAGGCCCCGCCCACCTCACTCGATGTTGCTGGGGCCTACACAAAACTAACAAACCCTGCCTGAAAGCCATGTGGGTTATAAACAACCCCAAAGAACCCTCAAGCAAATGTCCCATAAAACAGAAAACGTTACTCCCGGACACAAAAACGTTTGTCCCAAATTCACATAACAAAGTGAGTGCCCACAACAAATTAACCCATTATGCAAGCTAGTAAAAACCTCTGATAACACTAGGATTACTGCTTACCCTTCCCCTAATGGGGATACTGTCAGCCTTTCTGAGTTAACACAGTCTCTGCAGAAAATATGACTGAACATACCTCATTGCTGTATAGCAAGAAACCGTTCCTCACACTGAAGTTTTCCTTTACTCCTCAGCTTCTGTGGGAACAGCAGTGGACCTTAGTTACAAAGGCTAAGATCATCATTCTTCAGGCAGAAATCTTCATCTATGTCCTACCTGAGAGTAAATAGTACAACACTGGTACCATTTAAAAATAACAAACACTTGATTGAAGATAAAATAAAACTAGCAGTTTAACACCTCTTCTCATTACCTTTCCTGCTTAGAGCCAGCAAAGAGAATAACTGGGGGGTGGAGTTAACGGGGGAGCTATATAGACAGCTCTGCTGTGGTGCTCTCTTTGCTACTTCCTGTCAGGAAGGACAATATCCCACAAGTTAGGATGAATCCGTGGACTCGGTACATCTTGCAAAAGAAAGTAACATGTAATATGTGTAGACTTGATGGGCCTTTTTGGTTTGTATCTACCTTTAAAAGTTTCTATATTTTTATATTTAATACATTATACATACAAAATTTTTAAATATTACACTTTAGCATAAACTTATATTCTACTATTTTTTTTCTACGGTAAATGCTACTGTACTTTATTTAAATCCCTAAATAGATTTCAAAGTTTTTATAATATCCCATCTCTTCTCTCCCCAAGCGACTTATCATTTCCTTGGTTTGAGAAGGTTTAAATTCTATTCAAATTAATGCATTGAAAATGTCCCCAAGGATAGCTGCACCTCAGCCTTTTAAGTAAAGTGGATAGCTAACACTGATATTTTGAGTAGGGCAACAGCAGTTTAATTCATTGTATATTTTTCTTTTCATTTTAGTCATCAAAAAAAGTGTTTTAGGTCTGTTAATATTTCAGATAACCCCTCTATTACCAGAATTGAAAATAATTGTTTTGTCTAACATGCAGTGTAGTTGAAAAAATGTTTGGAAATAAAAAGCTGAAGAAAAATGAGTCACTTCATCCAGTAAAAATACCAGTTATTATGCTTTAAATGCTATTTAATGCATATATTAACTCCTTAATTAGAAGCATGATTTCTCATTTTGCGTTAGTTTTGCTGATCCTGTAATAACGTATTGAATTCAGCAGTGAATCTCACAAGGGAATATGCATTATTATTAATGTTATTGCTTATTATTAACACACATTCTAAAACCTCAATCCAACTACATACCTTGAAGATATTAGGCTTACACTTGTGTGCATTGAGGGGTTCCTTAAAGAAGCATTGAAATCATTTTATAATTTTAAAGTAAAAGAGCAAATTTTAAAATGTATTGCCCTTTTTAAAAAAAACAAAAGAATAAATGCATAGATAATCATGACTTGGCAAACCTGCTGTTTTGTTTTCATTCTTATGGAGGTATGTACCTTTTGCCCAGTAGAGCTGTTAAGAGTTGTCCTTCTCAACGAATGAGCAGCTGAGATTTCAGTTTTGCATTAACATACATTTCTGCAAATTAATTGTGCAAAAAACAGTTTCACATGATTGATTCTTATCATAGGCTGTCCACACATTAATCTGCAGTCCAGTTTGACCATTAAAAACAATTGCAGCAAACAAGATGTCTAATAATGTTACTCAATGTTCTAATTATATGAAAAAAGCTAAACTATTGTTACCTAATTCAAGTTAATGTTCATATGTTATATAACCTTTTGAACTTAATGCTTAATTGACCACCTTCACAAACATAACAGAGAATGTGCTGTGTCCATCCTGGATACATCATACAAATCTCATGCTTCAGCAGCTGCAATAATACTTTAATACTTTTAGACAACTAAAAGAAAGGCTCATGTCGTAATACAGCCATGAAAACTGTACAAATTCGTCATAGCATAATCTTTACAATAGGTCAGACATTATTTTTTTAAAGAAAATATTGTTCCCATTATATTTAGAAGACTAACAGATTTTATACATGTCAATTAATGTATATGCACATTTTAAAATATATTATTGCCTTTTTTTTATTCAAAATCACATTTCTTTATTTATATAAATCAAATGACAGCACTTTTGTTTGCCTTTTTTATTCAAAATCACATTTCTTTATTTATATAAATCAAATGACAGCACTTTTGTTTGCCTTTTTTTATTCAAAATCACATTTCTTTATTTATATAAATCGAGTGACAGCACTTTTGTTTGCCAAATAATGGAAACTTTTTATTTTCATACTAGGCGATAAGCCTGCCCAGAGGGCAGTCTATGTTTAAAAAATACAAACCCCCAAGTTAAAGTTACAAGAAATAAAAAAAGTAAAATTACAGAAAAAAATAAACAAAGCTATCCAAAATAAAAAATGTAAACCTAAAGTAATACCCCTATAAAAATAAAAAAATAACTTCCCCTAATCTAATACTTAACTACCAATAGCATTTAAAAAGGCCTTTTGTAGGGCATTGCCCTAAGTTAAACAGCTCTTTTACCTCTAAAAAATACTAAGTCCCCCCTAACAGTAAAAACCACCCACCAAACCCCCCAAAATAAAAAACCTAACACTAAAAAATAAAAATAAACTAACCATTGTCCCTAAAGGGGCATTTTATGGGCATTGCCCTTAAAAGGGCATTCAGCTAAAAAAGCCTAAACCTAAGCCCCAAATAGGTACTCACTGTTCCTGAAGTCTGGCGGAGAAGGTCTTCTTCCAGATGGATCCATCATCTTCGATCTTCATCCGGAGTGAAGGCGGCGCAAAGTGGAGGTGCGGAGCTGTGTTCCCAATGCCTGTATCCTCAGCGGTGGTCCTTAACAGCGGCAATCAATTTGGGGTACCTTGCATTCCTATTGGCTGAAATTTTGAAATCATTCAATAGGATTACAGCTACTGAAATCCTATTGACTGTTTAAAGCAGCCAATAGGATTCCAGTAGCTCTCATCCTTTTGGCTGATTTCAAAATTTCAGCCAATAGGAATGCAAGGTACCACAATAAATATGGGGTACCTTGCATTCAATCTTCAGTGTGCGACGGACGATCGCATGAAGAGGAGCCTCCACGCCACCGAGGACCGCTGCCACCAAGGACCGCCGCAGTTGAGGATCCAGGCATTGGGAACATAGCTCCGCACCTCCACTCCAAGCCGCCTTCACTCCGGATGAAGATAGAAGATGATGGATCTGTCTGCACTTCAGAAACAGTGAGTACCTATTTGGGGCTTAGGTTTAGGCTTTTTAATTTTAATTTTATTTTTTTTATTTTTTATTTAGATGAGAGTTTTTCTGGGCTTGAAAAAGAGCTGATTGCCCTTTTAAGGGCAGTAAAAGAACTGAATGCCCTTTTAAGGGCAATGCCCATGCAAATGCCCATTTAGGGGCAATGGGTAGTTTAGTTTTTTTGTAGTGTAAGGTTTTTTATTTTGGGGTGTTAGGTGGGTGTTTTTTTTACTGTTTTACTGTTTACTGTTTTAGGAAAATGCCCTACAAAAAGCCCTTTTAAGGGCTATTGGTAGTTTAGATTAGGAAGTGTTTTTAATTTGGGGGGGCTTTATTATTTTCATAGGGATTATGTATAATTTTGTTTATTTTTTTCTGTAATGTTAGATTTTTTTATTTTTTGTAATTTAATGTTAGTTTTTTTTATTTTAATTGTAATTTATTAGTAATTGGGGTTAATTTAAGGGGTGTTAGATTAGGGAGCTTAGTAATTAAATTAGTTATTTGCATTGTGGGGGGTTGGCAGTTTAGGGGTTAATAGGTTAAATAGGTTTATTGCGATGTGGGGGTTGGCGGTTTATGGGTTAATATTTTAATTATGTTGTTTGCGGATTAGGGGTTAATAACTTTATTATTTTGCAATGTGGGGGTTGACGGTTTAGGTTAGGTTTTTTTGTTATACTTCGTGCGGGCAGTTACGTGTTTTTATTTTTATTTCTTGCGGGTGATTACGTGTTTTTTTAGTTATTTTGTGCAGGTAGTTGAGGGTTTTTTATTAAGGCTTCGGGTTTGCCTACGCTGCATCCAGGTGGATTCCAAAAATGGCAGGGTGGTGAAAGAATCCACCGCAGGTGCCTCCCACAGCTAACAATCCTTTGAGGATGCGTGCACAACTGGCGACGGTGACAGACGCGTTACAAACGTTATTATCGTATAGATTCTAATTTTCAGTTTGGTTTTCTACTTATTTAGATGTATTAACCCTCTTGGCTGGCTTTTCTAGAGTTAAAAAAAAAACTGGATTATAAAGAAGTATCTGTTTTTGTTCCCTCTATACCACAAATGTTGTAGAAGGTTTACCATAGTAAGTCTTTCATTCATTATTAAGAGCCATTTGCAATTTTTAAGATTTATTACGGACATTTAGAAACAGATTGTAAGCTGCAAGGTGAAAAAAAAATTGAGCAAAAGAAGGCCAGATAAGGCAAAACACTAAAACCAGATATAACGAAAAGTATAAACACAAGAGAGGTCCAGAGGAGGATGCATAGTTATTAACCCATCACTGTCAGAGTGTTAAAGTACAGAACTGATGAATATCAACAGAGATTAGTAAAACTAAAAAGTATTTACCTAAGAGAATTACATTAATATTAGCATATTGATACCCAAAACAATAATTTTCGAAGCAAACAAGAATCACATAAAAGAAAACTGTATTCAATTATACAAATTAACAAGGATACATATATTACAAGCATACGTGTGATGGTTTTAAGAGTATGTATGTTACATTGTAGCACTGTTGCTTAAAAATACTGACATGACAAATTTGAAAATTAGATTTCAGTTCCAACAAGAACAAGAAGCTGTTGTTGTTGTCATTACAAAATAAAGAGCAACATAAAGTGAGAAATAAGTAAGCAGTATCTCTGAACATATACAAATTCACAGAACACAATTAAAAATAAATGGTTAAGGGACCTAAAAGGGCAAAAAGAAACACCCTAATGTGTTTAAATCATTTTACTATTGCACTATTGCTTGCACATAACTATAAGTTAAACATAGTTAAAATCAGCTCCAAAGAAGCACCGCACTACTGCGAGCTAGCTGAACACATCTTAAAAGAGGCATATATGTGCATAGCCAGTAGTTGTCAGATAGCATCCTGTAGTGCATTCCTGCTTCTTGGTATGCTCTTCAACAAAGGATATAAACATACAGATGCAATACAGACACACGTGCAAACTTTTATTTAAATTTCACTTATGGAATGTGCTGGATGACATAACTGGTGTCACTGCTCCTGCACATGCCAGCAGAGCACTTTTGCTTAAACAGTATATTGTGATAATATTTTGCCCAGTGGGATGCCATAGAGCAGAACTTACTGTAGTACATGGTGCTTAGCAGAGTGCTGGTTTGATCAAATGAGTAAAAACTATTTGTGTTCTGAAGGGATTATGTATGCACATACAGTACATATACTATATATACTGTGTGTCAGGTAAGAAATAGATACATTCCAAAAGTAGTAAAATCAGCACTCACTGGACTTCCTATACAAAAAATATTTATTAAGCTGACATTTCAGAGCACTATAGCCTCTGAAGGGGCTATAGTGCTCCGAAACGTAATTTTAATAAATACTTTTTGTATTAGAAGTCCAGTGAGTGCAGATTTTACTACTTTTGGTATATATAAATATATATATATATATATATATATATATATATATATATATATACATACACACACATATATATACATCCATAAACATACATATATACCTTTGAGCCCCTCCCAGTCCAACACTGTGGCATATACCATATTACTTTAACACAACGTTCACAGCACTTTTTATTTTCTAAATATAAATAGTTTAAATAGATTTGTCCCTCAACTTCTATCTATCTTTCATCTATCGATCAATCTCTGTCTATCTATCTATAATAAATATATATATATATATGCTGTATATATACTTTTAAATATATATATGTCTCATGACATTGTCTACGGTTCAAAGTAGAAAATAACAGAGCTTAGATTATTTTTTAGTTTACCTTTGGTTTAGCGCAATTAGGCTTAGCGCACCTTCGCTTTAGAGCTTGAGCGAAAGCTTCAATTGAGGAATTTATCTCAGCAGCGCTATCTCAACTCCAGATGTTAGCATGCATGAGACTTTTTCTTGAACTATACCTTTTAACCCTTAACTTGTAATAAGAGCGCAAGTATAAGTGCACTTTTGATATAAACTTGAGATGTGTAAGATTATTACTCTCCACTTTTAATATGGGCCTAAATGAATAGAGAAAGGGATTCAAGTTCATAATGAAACCACAGTTCTTACCTCAGAAAGTATTGGAGCAAAGATTAAAGAAAATTTCACCAATAAATTTAAATTTGCAAACACCATTTATCTGCTTTACACTGAAAGGCTTATTTTTTTATTTTAGAACTCTCTATAAACTACTGAGTTACCTAGACCCACCATATTTTGGGGACTTCAGAAACAAAAACTCAAAATTTCCCCACAAACCAAAAATGCCTAGTGGGGAGATAAATATAATAATTAAATAATAATAATAAAAAAATAACTATATTTTAAACACTATTTTGTGAGAGTTTAATAGCTAAAAAACATAATTTATGTAAGAACTTACCTGATAAATTCATTTCTTTCATATTAGCAAGAGTCCATGAGCTAGTGACGTATGGGATATACATTCCTACCAGGAGGGGCAAAGTTTCCCAAACCTCAAAATGCCTATAAATACACCCCTCACCACACCCACAAATCTGTTTAACGAATAGCCAAGAAGTGGGGTGATAAGAAAAAAGTGCGAAGCATAAATATAAGGAATTGGAATAATTGTGCTTTATATAAAAAAATCATAACCACCACAAAAAAAGGGTGGGCCTCATGGACTCTTGCTAATATGAAAGAAATGAATTTATCAGGTAAGTTCTTACATAAATTATGTTTTCTTTCATGTAATTAGCAAGAGTCCATGAGCTAGTGACGTATGGGATAATGACTACCCAAGATGTGGATCTTCCACGCAAGAGTCACTAGAGAGGGAGGGATAAAATAAAGACAGCCAATTCCGCTGAAAAAAATCCACACCCAAAAATAAAGTTTAAATCTTATAAAGAAAAAAACTGAAAATATAAGCAGAAGATTCAAACTGAAACAGCTGCCTGAAGTACTTTTCTACCAAAGACAGCTTCAGAAGAAGAAAACACATCAAAATGGTAGAATTTAGTAAAAGTATGCAAAGAAGACCAAGTTGCTGCTTTGCAAATCTGATCTACCGAAGGGAAAGATTGTGACTGAAGGTTTTGACAAGCTGATATCAATTTTAGACGTCTCTTGTCTGTCAAAGATAGAGTCATGGACACTGAATCTATCTGAAAACCTAAAAAGGTTACCTGAGTCTGAGGAATCAATGAACTTTTTGGTAAATTGATCCTCCAACCATGATGTTGAAGAAACAACACAAGTCGATTCGTATGAGATTCTGCTAAATGTGAAGACTGAGCAAGTACCAAGATATCGTCCAAATAAGGAATACCACAATACCCTGTTCTCTGATTACAGACAGAAGGGCACCGAGAACCTTCGTAAAAATTCTTGGAGCTGTAGCTAGGCCAAACGGCAGAGCCACAAACTGGTGATGCTTGTCTAGGAAAGAGAATCTCAGAAACTGATAGTGATCTGGATGAATCGGAATATGCAGATATGCAACCTGTAAATCTATTGTAGACATATAATGCCCTTGCTGAACAAAAGGCAGGATAGTCCTTACAGTTACCATTTTGAATGTTGGTATCCTTACATAACGATTCAATATTTTTAGATCCAGAACTGGTCTGAAGGAATTTTCCTTCTTTGGTACAATGAAGAGATTTGAATAAAACCCCAGTCCCTGTTCCAGAACTGGAACTGGCATAATTACTCCAGTCAACTCTAGATCTGAAACATATTTCAGAAATGCTTGAGCCTTCACTGGGTTTACTAGGACACGGGAAAGAAAAATCTCTTTGCAGGAGGCCTTATCTTGAAGCCAATTCTGTACCCTTCTGAAACAATGTTCTGAATCCAAAGATTGTGAACGGAATTGATCCAAATTTCTTTGAAAAAACGTAATCTGCCCCCTACCAGCTGAGCTGGAATGAGGGCCGCACCTTCATGTGGACTTAGGAGCTGGCTTTGATTTTCTAAAAGGCTTGGATTTATTCCAGACTGGAGATGGTTTCCAAACTGATACCGCTCCTGAGGATGAAGGATCAGGTTTTTGTTCCTTGTTGTGACGAAAGGAACGAAAACGATTATTACCCTGGAAAGAAAGGGAAAGCAGAGTAGACTTAGAAGACATATCAGCATTCCAAGTTTTAAGCCATAAAGCTCTTCTAGCTAAAATAGCTAGAGACATATACCTGACATCAACTCTAATGATATCAAAGATGGCATCACAAATAAAATTCTTAGCATGTTGAAAAAGAATAAAAATGCTATGAGAATTATGATCTGTTACTTGTTGCGCTAAAGCTTCTAACCAAAAGATGAAGCTGCATCAACATCCGCTAAAGATATAGCAGGTCTAAGAAGATTACCTGAACACAAGTAAGCTTTTCTTAGAAAGGATTCAATTTTCCTATCTAAAGGATCCTTAAAGGAAGTACCATCTGCCGTAGGAATAGTAGTACGCTTAACAAGAGTAGAGACAGCCCCATCAACTTTAGGGATTTTGTCCCAAAACTCTAATCTGTCAGATGGCACAGGATATAATTGCTTAAAACGTTTAGAAGGAGTAAATGAATTACCCAAATTATTCCATTCCCTGGAAATTACTTCAGAAATAGCACTAGGGACAGGAAAAACTTCTGGAATAACTACAGGAGATTTAAAAACCTTATCTAAACGTTTAGATTTAGTATCAAGAGGACCAGAATCCTCAATTTCTAATGCAATTAGGACTTCTTTAAGTAAAGAACGAATAAATTCAATTTTAAATAAATATGAAGATTTATCAGCATCAACCTCTGAGACAGAATCCTCTGAACCAGAAGAACCATTATCAGAATCAGAATGATGATGTTCATTTAAAAATTCATCTGAAAAATGAGAAGTTTTAAAAGACTTTTTACGTTTACTAGAAGGAGGAATAACAGACATAGCCTTCTTAATGGATTTAGAAACAAAATCTCTTATGTTATCAGGAACACTCTGAGTATTAGATGTTGACAGAACAGCAACAGGTAATGTAACAGTACTAAACAAGTTTGACATGATAAAACAGTACAAACAACAGCTGGAGGAACAGATACCATAAGTTTACAGTAGATACACTTAGCTTTGGTAGCTCCAGCCCCAGGCTGGGACATCTTGCAATATGTAATAGAAAAAACAACATATAAAGCAAAATTGATCAAATTCCTTAAATGACCGTTTCAGGAACGTGAAAAAAATGCCAGTGAACAAGCTTCTAGCAACCAGAAGCAATAAAAAATGAGACTTAAATAATGTGGAGACAATAGTGACGCCCATATTTTTTTAGCGCCAAAAATGACGCCCACATTATTTGGCGCCTAAATGCTTTTGGCGCCAAAAATGACGCCACATCCGGAACGCCAACACTTTTGGCGCAAAAGAACGTCAAAAATGACGCAACTTCCGGCGACACGAATTACGCCGGAAGCAGAAAAAAAATTTTGCGCCAAAAAAGTCTGCGCCAAGAATGACGCAATAAAATGAAGCATTTTCAGCCCCCGCGAGCCTAACAGCCCACAGGGAAAAAGTCAAATTTTTAAGGTAAGAAAAGAATTGATTTATTCATATGCATTATCCCAAATATGAAACTGACTGTCTGAAATAAGGAATGTTGAACATCCTGAGTCAAGGCAAATAAATGTTTGAATACATATATTTAGAACTTTATAAAAAAGTGCCCAACCATAGCTTAGAGTGTCACAGAAAATAAGACTTACTTATCCCAGGACACTCATCTACATGTTGTAGAAAGCCAAAAATAAATAAGAGTATATCGTTGATCTGAAAAGGGAGGTAAGAGATGAATCTCTACGACCGATAACAGAGAACCTATGAAATAGACCCCGTAGAAGGAGATCATTGAATTCAAATAGGCAATACTCTCCTCACATCCCTCTGACATTCACTGCACGCTGAGAGGAAAACCGGGCTCCAACCTGCTGCGGAGCGCATATCAACGTAGAATCTAGCACAAACTTACTTCACCACCTCCATAGGAGGCAAAGTTTGTAAAAACTGATTTGTGTGTGTGGTGAGGGGTGTATTTATAGGCATTTTGAGGTTTGGGAAACTTTGCCCCTCCTGGTAGGAATGTATATCCCATACGTCACTAGCTCATGGACTCTTGCTAATTACATGAAAGAAATAAAGTTTTTTTAAAAGCATAATTTTGCCTCTATGGTCACTTTGAGCAATAGTTATATATATTGCAACTTTTTTTTATTAACCTGCTATTGCTTTTTCTGAAGAATATTAAATAAAATTAATTAATTCAATTACATTTATAATGCCTTGGTTCTAAAAAAAAATATTGGGGCCACTTGAACATTGACCCATATGGTGATGTGCCAGGTTATTTAATCATATCATTGTTACATAGAAATCCTTGACTTTCACACTTTTTTTTTTAATAATAAATTAAGTTTAGCACTAATTAAATTTATCAGTAGATGGATGGTTATGAGTTGCGTAAATGAATAAAAAACAATCTAACATTGTAATATTGTAAGGAGAACAGTGTGCTTTAAAATATATCATGTTGTAATGACTTCATAAAATTTGCTTGAAAAAGAAAAAATAATGGGATTGTGTTCATAATATATATACAGTTGGCAGAGGTGGGGGTACCCCCACAAAAAAGCCCTGTATATAAATTTATATATACAGAAAGATTAATATTAAATATTAATATGATCTTAAATTCATAGATTACTAAGAAAATGTAGTGGTAAAAATCTGAAATAAAGTTATTAGTTTTGTCTGCAGTAATTGTCTTCGTCCAGTTGCAGTATACTTTTTTTTAGAAATATTATTCTTTTGTATATTGTTCTAAGTTTTACATAGATTTCAGCATGTTTCAATTAGAATGCTTTATGATGCTCTGGAAATTACATAAATTCTGTGCATTGCTGAAAAAATATGAAACAATAACATTCTAATCTAGATGTTTTCAGCTGCTTAATAATCACTAATTACAGATCATTTCAATTACTCTTTGTTTGCAAACATTTATTTTAAAATTATCTGTCAGGATTCAGATAAAGCATGTGATTTTAAACATTTTTCCAAATCCCTTTTTCTTTTATCTATTTTGTTTTGTTCTCTTGGTATCCTTTGTTTAAAAGGATACCAAGGTAGGCTCAAGAACTGCTGATTGGTGGCTACACACATATATAGCATGTTAAAGACTTACCAAATGTGTTCAGATAGCTCCAACGTGTGCATTGCTGCTTTTTTAACAAAGGATTCCAAAATAATGAAACAAATGATATAATAGAAGTAAAGTTGTTTAAAATGGTATGCTCTGGACATGCCCTAGGAGGTTCCGGTGGAGGAGGAGTCAGACAGGTGTTGCTGTACTCAAAGATCCAGTCCTACAGCCCGTGGCGGTGGAAATTCTCGCGCCGTGCGCCAGCCCTGGGGCTGCTTTTTGGGATAGTCAACAAAAACGTCTCTGGAACCTCTACCAGTGGACTGTCAACCCACTGGTGTATGCCTAATACCAGTTATCTAGGCTTACTTCATTTGAATTTACCTGTCCTATCTGGCTAAATTAGGTGTGCCGTACTCCACCTGTTCCTCAGCCTTAACGCACTCTATCTCCCCCGGAGGAGTTTCTTTCTTTCCCTGACTGCCCAGACATTAATTTTTCTCCTCCCCCCCCCCACCTGCCTGCCCCGCCAGGTTAACACTGGGGTCGAAGACCGCTCTGTAATTTTGCAATTTTACCCGCTGTGCCGCTGAAGACTTTCCTCCTGTTTAGTCCGGTGCTCCTGCTACCCGGTGTTTGCCCCGCCCCCTCCCCCACCAGTGCTGCGTGGGAGGGAGCCAGGACCGGTCCTGGATCGGAAACCGGGTGTGAAGTTTGCTCTCTCCGTTGCTGAGGGTGTTTGGTCTAGACGCTTCTCTATCCCCTCCCACTGTTGCTGCGAGAGGGGAGTGGAGGCTGGAATTCCGAACGGAGCCGTGAAGCGGAAGGTCTCAGAGGCTGCCCCTTAAGGTTTTGACCTTGCCAACAAGGATCAGCAGCTCGACGAGAAACACGGAGGGCAGGCAGGCAGCACGAGAGGGGGTGAGTGCTCCAGAACTGTTCTCTTGGCATGTCTTTGGGAAACGGCAGCTAAACCTCTCAGGAGGAACTGCAGGATAAAACTCTAGATTTAAAAACTGTTTGTGAGTGGTCTAGAGGCCCACCGAGAGAGATAACACATATTTGCATATTTGCAAGAGGACATTACTTCCATCTGATAAGAGACATTAAGGGAGAGAAAAAAACAGAAAAAGAGACTCTCACTGGCCAGCTTTGCAGTATAAGTAAGACTTAAAAATATAACAAAAAAAACAGGTCTTCAAGGGGGGAAAAAGAGAAAAGGGAGAAAAAAAAGAAAGGAGAAATAAGTAACTCTGGGACTTTCTGTTGATACATTTTCAGATTAGAGCTAAGGAACTGGTCATTTTACTTATAATGTGTTTTTTCTTGTCCTTTTTTCCCTTACGGTATAGTGGTTACAATGTGGTTGCTTATAATGCATTTAGCTATTTCACTTGAAATGTATCTTCTCATGCTATAACAATTGTTGAATTGTTACTCCTTTATGAGTACTGATATATGTAAAAGGAATTATTCCCTTTTTTTTTTATTTTTTTCTTTCTATGTCCTGTGTTATCTAAAAGCTGTAAGGTAACTATTAATGGGTGTCAAGGTAATTACTCCTAAGGCCCATATTTAACTGGGCTAACTAACAGCTGTAAACGGGATGCATATTTTTATTAGTAATAATTATTGATTAACCCCCTAAGTGTTAGTTAATTAGTTAACCACATTTGTCCTTAAAGCATTTTAAGGTTGTCTTGGGGAAATTCGAAATTTAAAAAGGGTAGGGAAAAGGGAGAAAGGGGTATATGATGTGTTAGGTATACTCTAATGTATAGTTGATTGTAGATATCTAGGATCTCCTTACTCTCTTTCTTTGTGTCATGACCCAATAATAGCAAAGGAGATATAAGCACACTATATATAACAGCAAAGTAGAATCCCGAAAAGCTCTGACTAATATAACCTGGTAATACATAAGGTATTAATTTAGATAATTAGACAGAGATACTTTTGAAATGTAAAAATTAGATTGTGTGTAATGTCAATTGGGACTTACAACTGTTGTTGAAAGAAAACAATTTATTAAGAAACTGAAAATTTTATTCTGTCTCTAGGGAAGTGCATATTCACTTTTTCATACTTGCCAAATATAAGAATATAAGAATCAGATCATATGGGATGCGAACTGGGACTTATTCTTGATAATAATTGAGAAGTTAGGCCATTCGTCCAGCTTCTATTAATCCCCTAAACAACAAAGAAACACCAGACATAGCAAGTCTCTGAAAGATCTCTCTAAAAACAGTGACTACAAATAAGATAATAAGTTTACTATATTTAGGAAATTATCTTCACTTTAAGTGTACAAGTACAATATAGTACTAATTGAGTATTTAGGAAATTATCTTCACTTTAAGTGTACAGATACATTATAATATTATCCGAGTTGGGCTCTCTACTATGTAAGATAGTTTAAAATAGACTAAGTGAGAATAACTCTGTAAAATCTAGACTGCTGATTTAAGGGCTCAAGGTTAAATACAACTAATATAAGATAATTGATATCTGGATCTGGGATCCCTGGTGATCTTATACACTTTATAATAATAATAACACTTACTTGGCACTATTTTGTCACTTGATTTTTTTATTTTCCTTCACCTCCCTCCTCACCCCCTGTAGAAGGGGGTGGGGATCTTCACTTCTTCACTTTTTCACTACACTCCCTTAGTCTCCAATTTCTTTTTTTTTTTTTTTTCTCTTATTCCCCTTGAACATCACTTCCACCCTCTCACAAATTAATCACAACCACAATTAACCCTAGACTTCTTATATTGCACATTTCTTTTTTTTTATCTATTCCGTCAATACACCTATGGATACATTTTTAAATTCACCATCTCACACTAAAATCACTTCACCAACCATGGCTTCTAGACCCAGAGACAGAAGGAATAAGACAACAGCTGAAACTCTGGTTGAATTACACCCTGAGCCAGCCCCTCTCTTAAAGCAGACTGACGCGATAAATTCACAGCTAATTGTGAGCGATATCATTGAAGCCCTGAACCCAAAATTTGAATCTCTTAGACTAGAGATAAAACAAGATATACACACATTATCAGTAGAAGTTAAGCAATTCTCTGCAAGGATTCAGGAGATTGAGCAGAGAGATTTGGAAGACCTCACAGTATCTCACGACACTAAAGTACAGGCCAACTCACTTTCACTGATAGAATTACAAAGGAAAATCGAGGATTTAGAGAATCGGTCTAGGAGAAACAACGTTAGGATAATTGGGGTTCCGGAAACTACCCAATATGCAGATCTAATAAAGTTTACAGCTGAGACTCTTCCTAAACTTTTTAACATGCCGCAAGAAATACTACCCCTAGCTGTAGAACGGGCACACAGACTGGGGAGATCTCCTTCATCAGGTGGAGATAAAGCTAGATCCAGGCCTATAATAGTGAGATATTTGAATTACCAGGACAAGATTAGGATCATGCAATCTTCACGTAAAAACGTGCCTATTCTATTAGAAGGAAATAAGATCTTGGTTTTTCAAGATTTTGCTTATGAAACCTCCCTAAAAAGGAGGGAGCTCTCCCCAATTTGTGGCAGACTGATTAAGGAGGGACTATTTGCTACAATTGTTTATTCAGCTAAACTTAAGGTAGAAATGCAGGGTCACATCTATTTTTTTGATAATGTATCTGAGGCAGAAAAAATTTACACTGAGAAATGCACTAAGTAGTGTTGATTTAAAGGAGAGAAAGGGGAAGGGAAAAGGTATATATGATAATAACCCTGTTGTAAATATTGATATATCAAAATGTCTCTTAGCTTTATACACGGTTGGATGTATTTTCCTATTTTTATGTTTTTTTCTCTTTTTATCTCTGATGGTTAAGGTTGGACAAGCGCAGAAAGGGGGGGTAGGGGTAGGGGGGATGGGTTTTTTTTTTTTTTATCAGCTTATTCTTCCTTTCCCCTTATAAATGGTGGCTAAAGTAAGAAAATTGATCTTATCCTCCTGGAACATTGGAGGGATATCTACTCCGATAAAGTGTAAAATGATGATCTCACAATTGAGGAAACTCAATACAGACATTGCCTTCATTCAGGAGACACATTTAACTCAGGCAGAATCATTGAAATTAAGATTTTCATGGGTCAAGGAAGTATTCTTTACACCTAGTATAGGTAGAAAAAGAGGAGTAGCTATTCTATTAGGAAAGAACATCCCATATGAAGTATTACTGGAAGTTAATGATCTGGAAAGTAGAATTCTGATTTTAAAAATAAAAATTTTAAACTCTATATTTACTCTATGTAATATATATGCTCCTAATAAATTTGAACCAAGATTCTGGGAAATTTTACAAAATAAAATCTTACAACATGGGGAAGGCAATATAATTGTAGCAGGGGATTTTAATATGACCTCACAAAGCCCCCTAGATAGGTACAGGCAAACAAATACTACTCATATCTCTAAAAGAGATAAATTGGAAAATAAAATGTTCAAAACTCTATTTAGGAATCTAGCTCTTAAAGATATATGGAGGATTCAAAATCCAACTCAAAGAGAATTTACTTGTAAAGCTGGGAGTGTGAATTCCCTGTCAAGAATTGACTTATTTATAGTCAATGAGAATCTATTAAAAATAGGAGCCTTAGCTAAGATAACACAAGTTACTATATCAGATCATGCCCCAATTAGTCTAAGTATTCCACTAAGTAATAAAATACACAAATCACTGCGCTTCTTTTTTCCTAAATTTCTAATAAAAAACTTAAAATTTAAAAACTGGTTGACTACTAGAATGACGGAATTTTTTACATTAAATCTTGGATCAGTTAATGACCCAAGCCTATTATGGGAGGCAGGCAAAGCAGTAATTAGAGGGGACATCATTGCCTATATGGATAATCTTAAACGAAAAAATACACACAGGGAAAACGAAACACTGAGGTCACTCACCAATTCTTACAATAAATATCTGGCACAACCCACACCTGCAAATTGGAGGAGATATACCTCTGCTAAGAAAGTTAGAGATACTTTTTTAATGCATACCTCAGTTCAAGCTGAGTTTAAATACAGAGCTAAGTTTTACCGATACAGGGACAAGGCAGGTAAACTATTAGCTAAACTAGTTAAAAATACACAGGGGAGCTCTGCTATTGACTCACTTCTTGAGCAAGATATTATACTCAAAGACCCAAATGAAATTTTTTAGGCTTTTTCTGTCTATTATAGGGATATATATTCATCTAGGGAGTCGGATCTGAAAACTGCAGAATTATTTTGGAAAGGGCTCGAATATCCACGTCTGAATGATGAAGCAATAGCCAAAATTAATGCCCCCATTTCTGATCAAGAAATTGCTAATGCCATTAAAAATCTGAAATTGGATAAAGCACTGGGGCCTGATTCTCTGCCTAGTGAGTTCTATAAGATACTGTCACATGTCTTAATTCCTCATTTGAGAAATCTTTTTAACCACTATTATATTGAAAATAAGACTATTTCTCAGAACTTTGCTGTATCTAACACAGTGCTAATCTTGAAACCAGGAAAAGATACTTTGAAAAAGGAGTCTTACCGCCCCATCGCGTTATTGAACACTGATTATAAGCTGTTGACATCAATTTTAGCTAAAAGGCTTCAACATGAAATAGGAGTATTAATTGAAAAAGATCAGGCAGGATTCTTACCTAAGCGTAACTTAACGGCCAAAATGAGAGAATTGCTTTTAATTATTGATTATTTTTATAATTCAAGAGATTATAGGACAAGAGAAATCTGACTTAGCAATTATCGCGCTTGACGCAGAAAAAGCATTTGACTCGGTACATCATCAGCATATTTTAACCTCATTATCTAATTTTGGCTTTAAAGATAACTTTATTTCCCTTATTGATAATATATGTAATAATTCATCTGCTAAGTTGATTGTCAACAACTTAGAATCTAACCTAATTAATCTTCAGAGAGGCACAAGACAAGGATGTCCACTATCACCTCTTTTATTTGATTTAGTGATTGAATCGCTAGCTCTTAAAATTAGGCAATCTCTTGAGGGAATAAAGATTGGTTCAGCATAGCAAAAGATTGCTTTATATGCTGATGATGTGCTGATTTATATTTCAGATACAGAAAAGAACATTCCAAAATTATTGTCAATTATCAACTCCTTTGGAACTTTTACTGGTTATAAAGTAAATAACTCCAAATCGGAAATAATGTGGATTAGGAAAAATGAGACCTCCCTCCATGCCACACCTTTCAAGGAGGTAGTGTCACATTTCAGATATCTTCAAATTAATGTATCAGCTAACCCAAAAGAGTGGTATGGTCTTAATATCTCTCCTATATTATCAAAGATAATAGAATATATGAATAGTTGGCAAAATCTTCCACTTTCCCTATCAGGGCGCATTGCTATACTTAAAATGGTCCTCCTTCCAAAAATTCTTTTTCCGTTACAAAACATACCGGTCATATTGAAAGTTAAAGATTGGAAAAAACTGAACAAAGGTTTAAGATATTTCATATGGAAATGTAAAAGGCCCTGTATTTCGTTAAATAAGTTATATCTACCCAAAAAATATGGGGGACTGGCTTTACCTGATCTTAGCAAATACAGCTTAGTTTTTCTCTCACGCATTGCGATAGATTGGATTGTAAATAAAGATTATTTCACAAATAATGAGCTGGAAAAAATATTATATACCCTTACAACCCTATGGGTCTAATTCACTGCCCAGTTCAATTAATCCCAAAAAAGGTGAAATGTCTCAAATCGATTTATACGATAATACAGGCCTGGAAGAGGTATGGACAAAAAGTGGGTATTGATCTCTCTATTTCAAAATTTCAATGCTTATGTGGTAATCCAGAATTTCAACAAGGAACACAATCTTGGATATTCCAGACCTGGCAAGGGAAGGGGTTAATTTTCATGTCTCAACTTATAGAGCAAGAAACCTTATAAGTAAAAGCTTTTGACACATTAAGACAAGAATATCAATTAAGTAACAAAGATTGTTTTGCCTATCTACAGGCCAGGCACTATCTTTTTTCTCTTACTGAAAAATTTGGGTGGTCATGGTCATGGGGAAAATTAGACAGCTGGCCCATTCTAGCCAAAAATAACTTAACTTCTATTTCACCTTGGTATGAGCTGGCAATTAGCTATCAGGGAAGCTTAAATTTAAGCCAGATAACACAGAGTTGGAATTGCCTATCCCCAGGATTAAACATAGAGATAGAAAAGGTAGACAAGTCTATAATTGTCACAGCCCAAACAACTCTATCTGTAAGTTGGAGAGAATCACATATCAAACTCTTATATAGATCTTACTATACTCCATTGAAAGGATCCAAATGGCACAATTATAAATTTAATGCTTGATTGAAATGTGCATATCCAGCAGCTGATATAATACACATGATGTGGGCATGTCCCAAGATAAGACAATTATGGCGGAAAGTAGAGTTTTGGCTTAAAAAAGTATTGAAGATATATTCTATCTCTGTCTCTCTGGCAGAGGTTGTCTTCCTTAAAGAATCTTCCTTGGCCCCTGAACACAAGATGGCTAGAAATGTAACGATTCTGGCAACAAGAAATTTAATCTTTAAGAATTGGCGAGGTTCTATGACGCCTAGTATATTAGAGATTAAAAACTATATGAAAAAACAGTGTATTACTGAACAGATGGACACAACCTTAACATCTGAAAGAGATATAACACTTTTTTTTCGAAAGTGGTCCACATTCATTAAGATCTTCCCACCAGAAGAAATAAATCAGTTAATGTATCCTTTTAGATCAGTGCTTTCCAAACTGTGTGTCGTGACACATTAGTGTGTCGGCAGCAGTGTGTAGGTGTGTCCCTGCTTCAGCACTAATTTTTTTTTTACATTTTTTTTTTTGCTTTCCAACATACCGCCTGCTTGCTAAGCATATCACATGGTTGACTCATGATTGATACCTAGTGGGTCACAGATCATCTTAACCTATTGGCGCAGCTCAGTGGGAACTGAAACTATTCCCATTGGCGGCACATTGGCTCCTGACTGCACGTTTAGTCTCCTCAATCGGCTCGTGACTGCATGTGTGGTCAGTGAGTGGGACAGCAGTGCGTTTGCAGTGCGGGCAATAGTCAGTGAAACTCGCAGAGCTCTCAGGGTGGCAGCTTAAACGCTGAGCTGAAGTCAGAAGTCAAAGTGTTTTTTTTTCTGCAGCTAGCTCCCAGTAGTGCATTGCTGCTCCTGTTCTTGATATATGGATAGGAAGTGGAAGCTTAAAAATGCCTCATGATGAAATGTGAGTGTCTTTATCTAATATTCCACCAAATAGTCAGAAACTGTGTTCATCCCATCAACCTCATACATTAAAATAGTAAGTAGCTATTGGTGTTATTAAACTTTTTTTTTTAATTCTTGCACATGCATACTGTACATACTGTTACTTGTAAAAACATTTTGTTATTATATAATTTATGTATGTGTCCGTATCTCTTAAAACAAATTAGTTTAACCTCCTGTTTGCTAGTACAACTCAATTACTGTGTCGCAAAATGATGTAGGTCTAAAAAAGTGTGTCACCAACATGAAAAGTTTGGAAAGCTCTGTTTTAGATACTCTGAAATAATGATATTAGATAGATCAGTGCTTTCCAAACTGTGTGTCGTGACACATTAGTGTGTCGGCAGCAGTGTGTAGGTGTGTCCCTGCTTCAGCACTAATTTTTTTTTTACATTTTTTTTTTTGCTTTCCGACATACCGCCTGCTTGCTAAGCATATCACATGGTTGACTCATGATTGATACCTAGTGGGTCACAGATCATCTTAACCTATTGGCGCAGCTCAGTGGGAACTGAAACTATTCCCATTGGCGGCACATTGGCTCCTGACTGCACGTTTAGTCTCCTCAATCGGCTCGTGACTGCATGTGTGGTCAGTGAGTGGGACAGCAGTGCGTTTGCAGTGCGGCAATAGTCAGTGAAACTCGCAGAGCTCTCAGGGTGGCAGCTTAAACGCTGAGCTGAAGTCAGAAGTCAAAGTGTTTTTTTTTCTGCAGCTAGCTCCCAGTAGTGCATTGCTGCTCCTGTTCTTGATATATGGATAGGAAGTGGAAGCTTAAAAATGCCTCATGATGAAATGTGAGTGTCTTTATCTAATATTCCACCAAATAGTCAGAAACTGTGTTCATCCCATCAACCTCATACATTAAAATAGTAAGTAGCTATTGGTGTTATTAAACTTTTTTTTTTAATTCTTGCACATGCATACTGTACATACTGTTACTTGTAAAAACATTTTGTTATTATATAATTTATGTATGTGTCCGTATCTCTTAAAACAAATTAGTTTAACCTCCTGTTTGCTAGTACAACTCAATTACTGTGTCGCAAAATGATGTAGGTCTAAAAAAGTGTGTCACCAACATGAAAAGTTTGGAAAGCTCTGTTTTAGATACTCTGAAATAATGATATTAGATAGATCAGTGCTTTCCAAACTGTGTGTCGTGACACATTAGTGTGTCGGCAGCAGTGTGTAGGTGTGTCCCTGCTTCAGCACTAATTTTTTTTTTACATTTTTTTTTTTGCTTTCCGACATACCGCCTGCTTGCTAAGCATATCACATGGTTGACTCATGATTGATACCTAGTGGGTCACAGATCATCTTAACCTATTGGCGCAGCTCAGTGGGAACTGAAACTATTCCCATTGGCGGCACATTGGCTCCTGACTGCACGTTTAGTCTCCTCAATCGGCTCGTGACTGCATGTGTGGTCAGTGAGTGGGACAGCAGTGCGTTTGCAGTGCGGCAATAGTCAGTGAAACTCGCAGAGCTCTCAGGGTGGCAGCTTAAACGCTGAGCTGAAGTCAGAAGTCAAAGTGTTTTTTTTTCTGCAGCTAGCTCCCAGTAGTGCATTGCTGCTCCTGTTCTTGATATATGGATAGGAAGTGGAAGCTTAAAAATGCCTCATGATGAAATGTGAGTGTCTTTATCTAATATTCCACCAAATATTCAGAAACTGTGTTCATCCCATCAACCTCATACATTAAAATAGTAAGTAGCTATTGGTGTTATTAAACTTTTTTTTTTAATTCTTGCACATGCACACTGTACATACTGTTACTTGTAAATACATTTTGTTATTATATAATTTATGTATGTGTCCGTATCTCTTAAAACAAATTAGTTTAACCTCCTGTTTGCTAGTACAACTCAATTACTGTGTCGCGAAATGATGTAGGTCTAAAAAAGTGTGTCACCAACATGAAAAGTTTGGAAAGCTCTGAGATAGATGGTAACATTTAACTCCTCTCTCCCTTTTTTTTTTTTTTTTTTCTCTCTTCCCCCTCCCCTCCCCCCCATGTTCCACCCCGCGCATATCACTCTATATTTTGATAAAGAGTAAAAGGATTAGGTAATTAATTTATAGGACATGAGTGTAAGAGAAACAATCTTTCATTTTTTCTTTTTTTTTTTCTTTCAGTATTGTCTGTAAGGATGCATAATATATATATATATATAAAATGCCTTCATTGGGTACATTTAATATTGTTTCGTTAACAAAAGACATGTATTTTTTTTTATCAGGATATGATAAATGTCTTGATTGCTTTTGTATAATGACATTACGTTTTGAATAGAATGCTCTATGTTTCTGTACTCAATGCTGGTAAATAAAGAAATCTTTAAAAAAAAAAATGGTATGCTCTGTCTGAGTCATGAAAGAAAAATGTTTGATTGCATGTCTCTTTAAGCTTGCCACCTAAATATCATGTTTATTCTTTGAGGCTGAGTTGCTATATAATTGGAAGTTTATCTGAACTAGGTAGACCTCTAATTACAATAAAAACCTTAAAAATACACCTCCAAGGTAAGAGGACAAATGTGTTTAGAGTCTCTTGGACACAGCGGCCAGTAGTTCCCAAAGGATTATGAAGTGACTCATGATGACGTCACAGAACATAAACTTCAAAAATGCATCTCCAAAGGAAAAGGACAAACATGTGTTTAGAGTACCTTGGAGAGAGCATCCACCAGTACTTAGGATTAGGCATTGACGGATGATGAACAGCATAGAGGAGGCAGGGCAGGAGCAGGAGTGGAAGCAGCAGGCAACAGGCTTGCTGAACTAAATAGGCTGCACAATGCATAAACCATAAAAATATACCTCCATATGGAGGAGGAGGAAGAGAAAGACGTGCCTAGAACCCCTTGGACACAACATCCAGCATTTCCCTGATGATTTGACATTGACGGATAATGACCACCGAGCAGAAAGACAGGAGCAATAGTGGCAGGAATATCAGCAGACTAACTGAACTAGATAGACCTCACAGCAAATAAACATCAAAAATACACCTCCAAGAGAGTAGGACAAAGATATGTTTAGAGTCCATTGGACACAGCAGCTTGCAGTTCCCTAAGGATTGATAGATAATGACAACCATAGAGAATGAATGGAAGGAGCAGGAGAGGCAGCAGAAGGCAGCAGGCCTACTGAACTAGGTAGGCCACACAGCACATAAACCTCAAAAATATACCTCCAAGGGTGGAAGAGGAGAAAGACATACCTAGAGCCCCTTAGACACTGGACAGCAGTTCCCTGAGGATTTGGCATTGACATATGATGATGAATTCCGCAGAGCAGAAATGGCAGTAGCAGGTGTGGCAGCAGCAGGTAGCAGACATACAGAACTAGATTGGTCTCACAGTAAATAACCTCAAAAATACACCTCCAAGGGAGGAGTAGGAAAAACATGAGCCTAGAGCCCCTGGACAAAGTGGCCAGCAGTTCTCTGAGGATTTTGAATTGATGAATGATGACCACCATAGAGCATCAAGGTCAAGGGCATGAGTGGCAGCAGCAGGTAGCAGAGTTAATGAACTACGTAGACCTCAGAGTACATAAACCACAAAAATACACCTCCAAGGTAGGAGGAGAAAGATGAGCCTAGAGCCCATTGGAAAGAGCAGCTAGCAGTTTATTGAGGATTTGGCTTTGATAATAATAGATGATGATCACCACAGAGCAGAAAGGGCAGGAGCAGCACTGGCAGCAGTAGGCAGCAGTCTTACTAAACTAGTTAGACCTCACAGTACATAAACATAAAAAATACAAATCCTAGGTAAGAGGAGGAGAAAGAGCCACTTGGACAAAGCAGACGAGTATTTGGCATTGATAAATGATGAACCACAGAGCAGGAGGGGCAGGAAAAGGAGACATGGTGGTATCAGAGTTACTGAACTTTGGCCAATAGGTTGCTATGATTTTATAAATGTAACTGATGATGACTAGCACAGAGCAGGAAGGGCTGGAAACAGGAGAGGCGGAGGCAGCAGGCAGCAGACTTACTGAATTAGGTAGGCTTCACAGAACATAAACATAACCTCAAAAATATACCCCCAAGGGAGGAGGAAGGTAAGCACATGCCTAGAGTTCCTTGGGCACAGCGACCAACAGTTCCCTAATAATTTGGTATTGACATACAATTACCACCACAGAGCAGGAAGGACAGGATCAAGAGTGCCGGCAGTGTCAGGAAGCAGACTTGCTGAACTAGGTAGGCCACATAGTACATAAGCCTCATAAAGACACCTCAAAGGGAGGAAGAGGTGAAAGATGTGCCTAGAGCCCCTTTGACATAGTGGCCATCAGTTGCTGAAGGATTTGGGATTGACAGAATACTACCACCACAGAGCAGGAAGGACAGGAGCAGGAGTGGCAGCAGCAGGCAGCAGAGTTAGTTGACTAGGTTGGTCTCCGGTACACAAACCACAAAAAAACCTCCAAGGGATAAGGACAAACACGTACTTAGAGTTGCTTGTGTACAACTGTTTGCTTCAATTATGGAAATTAACTGATGATGACAACCACAGAGCAGAAAGGGCAGGAGTAAGAGAGGCGGAGACAGCATGCATCAGAGTTATTTCAATGGTGACAGATTAACTTAAGTAGGCCTCTGATTATAGTATGCAAACACATGCCTAGAGAGTCCCTTAAAAACAGCAGGTAGAAGTTCATTAAGGATTTGTCATTGACTGATGACCACCACAAAACATTGAAGTTCAGGAGCATCAGAAATGAGCAGAGTTCCTGAAGAAGGCCTCTAGAGTATAGTACACCAACACCATTATGAAATTGGAAAGTAGGGTGAAAGTAGTATGGGTGAAAGGAAATAAAGTTCTCACATTCTTCACCATCTCACACACCTGCTGCTGAAACATGTTTGTAGTTATACTTGTAGACTCAATTCAGAAATCTGTTTACAAAGACCTTGTGAAATGCTTTTAATGTGAACAAGAGTAGTATCTAAGATCATCTACTACTCCTGCCATGTCTGGCCTGCTGCTGCTGCTTCTGCTGCTGCTACTGCTGTGAGACAACCTTCTCATTCTGATAAACCCATTTAGCAGTTTGTATAAATTGTGGAGGACATCGGAAGAGTGGTGTAACTGGCAATAGTAAAACTGATGGTGGCACTGGGGTGAACTCTGGTAAAGAGTTGGTATGTACATGGAGGCTGCTTGGTAACCTCCCAATCATACTACTAGACTTTTGAGCAAAACATTGTCATTTCAACACCTACCCCTTCCGTTTCCCTCCTTGTTCTCTTTACTTTTATGGGTGGACTTAGATGACCCATACTGCTACTGATACTGCTACTAGTTATGGTACCGGTTGTCCCTGCATATCTCCTATACCTGGTGAACATGGGGTTACCTGCTACAGCAGATGTTGTAGATGATCCTGCTGCTGCTACTGCAGCTGCCACCACTTCTCTGATTATTTGAGCAAAAGCAACAGACAGAAACCTTGAAAATGATATCCGACTTTGTGATGTGAAAGCTTACTTTCCTGCATTTTGAAATAATTATACAAAGAGAATGAATAAAAATTGATAATAGGTGTAAATTAGAAAGTTGCTTAAAATTGTATGCTCTTTCTGAATCATAAAATAAAAAAATGGAGTTCAGTATCCCTTTAAAAAACTGCTTTAGTTAAGTATTAAAGTGATATAATTTAATGTTTGAGGTATCAATGCGAAAATCTTACTTTTTTATCTTGGTTTGGACAAATTGCTCAATAAATTGTTTGCTTTTTATGTTTTAGGATGACATTAACATCATCCTGCATTGGTTGTCAGGTTTTGTACTAGCATGGATACTGGCAGCTTAGCTTGTAGCAATCTGTCAAACTCTCTTGAAATAGGATTCAGCAGAACTATGTGAAGGGGGACTGTCTTGTAGTGAACTGCTTAATTAAAAGCTGCATGTCAAAAGGTTTAAACGGATCCTCAGTTACAACATACCAAAACCGTAAGTGGAAGCAAACGACCCACTATATACAGGAAAGCTTTGCCAACGTTAAAAGGCAACTAAGTGGCTCTTTTTTAGATTAACCAGCAAGGAATTTTTTGAACTTTTAAGAAAGTGATTATTGATGAAATTGTTTTTATAAACACGTGTCTGGAGTTTGATACCTTTCAAGTGAACATTCAAAGTATCAATTTTTACATCTAGATCAAAAACGTTTTTAAAAATTAACACAGAAACGAACATCAGAGATTTTTTATATATCATGCATACAATTGATTGTAATGTATGAATGTTGTATATGTTTTCTAAAAACTTAGAATACATTTATTTAAATTAATTTATATTTAATTTGTATGTATAGTTTTATGGTGGTAAGACTTCAAGTTCTTTTTGAAAGAGTGCACACATATAAACTGTTTTGTGTTACATATGGTTCTTATTTTCAGGTTATTAGAATTACCTGTTTTTAATGTGTTGCCTAATCTTAAGATTTTTCTAGCGCAAGATATTACAACCAGTAATTAATATTCTTGCTAAGTAGTCAAGGTGGTTGAAAGTAATATCGAGAGGATTGCTCCTTAATATGGACCACCTCTTTGTTGTTGGGAGTTTTCTTTTGGAGTGTAGATGTTTGCAGTGGATTCTCACTGTGCGTGAGTTTTTTGACTGAGGCTCTAAATTGTTTGATGTGGGGTTGCTGATGTGAAAAACAAGTTTATGCAGAGTCAATGCGTAGTTTAGAACAGTGCTGGTTATAAAACACATCAGATTACTGCAGTGGGATTGTTGAGTAAATGCTGTGGGGGTGAATTCAATGGAAGACAGAGGTGTAACTAGAAACCACAGGGCCCAGGTGCAAGAGTCTAAGAAGGGCCCGCCCACCCCACCCCCAAAATAAAAGTGAATTTGAAACATATCTTTTTTTTTTTACTTTTAAATGTCTGCAAAAGGAGGTACCCTGTGCCCACAGTCTGTGAGATGGTCTGACCCCCCTATTACTGTATATACGACTCTGTTTAACCCACCAGTACTGTATATAGTGAGTCAGTGACACAGTCTGTAATCTGCCTGTGAGATGGCTGGCCTGGCCCTAGCCTCCGGAGTACTTTATAAAGTGACCACAGTAGTCTGTGACATGGTCCAGCCCCCCATATTGTATATAGTGGTACTGTATAGTGACACTGTTTACCCCCGCCCCCCCCATGCTGCAGTAACAAGGTCTGTAATTTGCTGGTTCTACAAACATACACACACACACATACATGCATAAATACATACACAGTCACATACATACATGCACACATACACACACACACATCAACACCAATGGGTAAAACAGAAAGATTAACCCTATAGTCAGAGACACTAGTGAAGCATCATGTCACACTCACATGATATCAGTGCAGGCAGTGACCTCTGCACCCCCTGTAGTTTCGTCCCTGATGGAAGGTTAGTACTGTGTAAAGATGTTGTGTTCATCTCACAATCTCAGCAAGTTTAAGTGTGTCTAGACTATGGAGAGTTACATATGCTTTAGTGAGATGTTTGATAAGATCTTTACTTTGTGTGTTATTTTATATACATCCGTATACAAATATCATTGCTTAGAATTATAAGGAGGTCCTCCATATTCTACATGACACCTAAGATTTATATATATTTGTTAATTCTGTATTGAATTTTCTATTTATGGCAACATATGACTTGGACAGATTTTTCTCACTGAATAGTTCTGAGAATCATCTGTGTATTTAGACTGAGGTTTCTTTTCTGAAGACAAATTTTGTATCTCTGATTTACACAGTGGTGTAATTAGTTTTGCTTATAACTTGCGCTCTTGAAGATACTTCAAAAATCAATATCCTGTGAGCTCATCAAATTAATTTCTTGGTAACTCAAAATGCAATTGCGTGTGGAGCAGAACCAATTAATATTTTTAGAGAATTTGTCCATACCAATATGTGATGGAAATAAAAGAAAAAAAATACATTATGTTAGCAATGATTACACTTTCAGCTATTATAACTATAATAAAGGGGTACATTACAATTTGTTAGAACTTCTACTGAGTTTTACATGGTGAGATTAGTCATTTCCAAATGTGTTGCAAATCTTTACCAATGCTTTTCAAAATACTTTGCTTTAACTTGGTCATTTTCTCTTTTGCAGCATACACCAGCCCCTCTAAGTGAATGTTTAATGATTGTTTAAGAGCATTTATTTAAAACAATCAGTTTTGGTTGCATTTGTCTTCTATTAACAAATATTAAATATATATATATATATATATATATATATATATAAATATATATATATATATGTATAAGGGGGGAGTGGGCATCTCTCGTATTTTATCCTGGGGGCAACAGTTTCCCACTGAAACCCAACAAACAAAGCAAAAGATTAAGGAGGGGATCACAATCTATTAGTATTGAACTACCGTCCACAAAGCGCAATCCTATTTAGAAGTTTATTAATGTAAGCACAAACAATTTGAAACACATTGTGCTGACCCGTTTGGTCCCCTATAAAAACCTGATCACGAAGGTGCAATCTTGTTTGAACATATTCTATGTAGATAAAATGTTGTGGGAGCAGGTTCATGCTTGACCGTTTCAGTACTTTTAAAATCCAGTATAAGAAGGTATCATAAGTCCTTTCAACAGAAAGCTGTAGTTTTCTTTGTAACTCACAATTAAGCATTACCATTTTAAAGCCCAGTTATAGTGACAATTACAACAGTGCAAGTGTGAATTAGAATCAAACAATCACAAAGATTACTACATGCCATTTGTAGATATTGGTGCCTTGATGTGCCTTTTCCAGTATGCCAAGATACAAATGGCATTCAGATGGTTAAGTAGTGGAGAGGATGGATTTGGATAACAATAGGTTAATCTCTCACATGTAAATTAATACACAGTGAACAACTGGGTTAATTCAAAAGCCCTTTACTATAAGAGCTATGAAAGTGCTATTGTATCTTTCAATTTTGGGTGACCTCCCAGTTTCTATCCAGTAAACAGGTACCTAACACAAAATAGAACATTTTTGGGATTATTTCTATTGAAAAGCTGTTTACGGCTGTGGGGTATTAATGCATAAATCCTTTTTTTAATCACTCAAGAAACTCGATGACCAATTTGGGCAGATAAAAAAAAAAATCCAGGAGTAAATAGACGATTGTTATTTAGATTGAAGTATTTTTGCTTAAGCAGGAGACTATTTTAAAGATTTAGAGTAATAAGACTATTCAAGACTACTGAGTGAAAGAAAAACAAAGAAAAAATAAATATCAAATTGTACAAGGTTTTGGTTCTTTTATTACAAAATGTGATATTATATAGCAATTCTGCAATGCTTGTAGATGTGCCATTTTTCAGACTGAATGTAAAAAGTTTTCTTTACAGACTGATATAACTCGGAATTTGTTTAGGTATAACTGGTATGAAACAGATGTCAGGGCTCCAACATGTGGCATGCTATTAATATGTCCTATGGAAAGTCACAAGTAGCAAGTGTAACCTTAAAGACAGTCCTAATTTTATTCTATTGTGTACAGTTCTCAGCATATAACTAGAATTGTTTAAAACATTTGTATACATTCATAAGTTAAATGCCAAGTACCACTGCTTTATTGTTAGACCTGGACTATGTCCAATGAGTTTATTTTTGGGGATGAAAAACAGGTCAGACCTGTATTATTTGAAGGATGTGCAATACTAAGCACAAAGACAAGAGTAGTTAATAAAAATACTATGAGAATAAAATAGATATTATAGTGCAATAACCAATTATGAAATGTTATCTCTAAATTGATATAACACTAGTTTGCTAACACAATAGATAGTTTATATTTACATGTTTTAAAAAACTTGTTTTATAAATGACATGGTGGCAGGAAATTTCTGAGCCTTTTAAAAATAATTGCTGTAAATCATATAGTATATAACAGCCCATTTTCCAATTTTTGTTGGACCTCCCTGGAATTATTTTGATCACTGGCTTTAACTTGTTGTGGACAGTGATATATCCAAAGCAGAAACCTGACTATAAATCCGTTACTAATGTTGGTAATCTTTCTGTTAGCATCATTTTTAGGCCTCTATTTATCAACCTGTCAACTTACCTGTATTCTTCGGCACCAATACGCTCGCCTAACATCGCCTAACATCGCTGCCGTGGACCTGAATACGTTCTCCAAAATTAAAAATAAAGCTGTCAATAAGCCGCGCACCAAGTACGGAGCGATGAGCAGTGGACTGTTGTTAACTAACAGTCATCGATCTGTTTTACCCCCTATACCGCCACTCCCGGAGCCCACCGCACCTAAATAAAGTTATTAACCCCTAAACCCCCGCTCCCGGAGCCCACCGCAATGCTAATAAAGTGTTTAACCCCTAAACCGCCGCTCCCAGAGCCCACCGCAACTCTAATAAAGGGTTTAACCCCTAAACCACCACTCCTGGAGCCCACCACCACCTACATTTTATGTATTAACCCCTAAATCGCTGCTCCCGGACCCCGCCGCAACTAAATAAAGTGTTTAACCCCTAAACCGCCGCTCCTGGACCCCGCCGCCACCTAAATTATATTTATTAACCCCTAATCTGCCCCCCCTACACCGCCGCCACATACATTATATTTATTAACCCCTAATCTGCCCCCCTACACCGGCGCCACCTACATTATATTTATTAACCCCTAATCTGCCGCCCCCTTCCTAGCTAAAATAAATACAAATTTACCTGTAAAATAAAACCTAACCTAAGTTACAATTACACCTAATACTACACTATAATTAAATTAATTACCTAAACTAAATACAATTAAATACAATTAAATAAAATTAAATAAAATTATCTAAAGTACAAAAAACCCCACTAAATTACAGAAAATAATAAAATAATTGCAAGTTTTTTTAAACTAATTACACCTAATCTAATCCCCCTAATAAAATAAAAAAGCCCCCAAAATAATAAAAGCCCTACCCTGCACTAAATTACAAATAGCCCTTAAAAGAGCCTTTTGTGGGGCATTGCCCCAAAGTAATCACTTCTTTTACCTGTAAAAAAAAGTACAATACCCCCCCAACATTAAAACCCACCACCCACACACCCAACCCTACTCTAAAACCCACCCAACCCCCCCTTAAAAAAAAACTTACACTAACCCCTTGAAGATCACCCTACCTTGAGACGTCTTCACCCAACTGGGCCTCAAGTCCTCCACGAAGCCGGGCAAAGTGGTCCTCCAGACGATAGGTTTGAAGTTAAATCCTATTGGCTGATCCAATCAGCCAATAGGATTGAGGTTGCATTCTATTGGCTGTTCCAATCAGCCAATAGAATGCAAGCTCAATCCTATTGGCTGATCTTGGATGACTATTTAAATGAGTGGAATAGTGTGCGCTAAAGAATGGTATTGCTAAACACTGACTCTAAAGATACAATCTCTGCTTGTATCAGAAACAAGTTAATAACCAATAACGAAGCCTAAGCCTCAGGATAGAGAGAGTGCGCTAACAAGCTGAAAGTATATACAGGGAGTGCAGAATTATTAGGCAAATGAGTATTTTGACCACATCATCCTCTTTATGCATGTTGTCTTACTCCAAGCTGTATAGGCTCGAAAGCCTACTACCAATTAAGCATATTAGGTAATGTGCATCTCTGCAATGAGAAGGGGTGTGGTCTAATGACATCAACACCCTATATCAGGTGTGCATAATTATTAGGCAACTTCCTTTCCTTTGGCAAAATGGGTCAAAAGAAGGACTTGACAG
This sequence comes from Bombina bombina, assembly GCF_027579735.1. Lineage (NCBI taxonomy): Eukaryota > Metazoa > Chordata > Amphibia > Anura > Bombinatoridae > Bombina > Bombina bombina. The sequence goes on along the minus strand of NC_069500.1, from coordinate 996,976,914 downwards.
GCTCAGAAAAGTCAAAAATAGTGAGATATCTTGCAGAGGGATGCAGCACTCTTAAAATTGCAAAGCTTCTGAAGCGTGATCATCGAACAATCAAGCGTTTCATTCAAAAAAGTCAACAGGGTCGCAAGAAGCGTGTGGAAAAACCAAGGCGCAAAATAACTGCCCATGAACTGAGAAAAGTCAAGCGTGCAGCTGCCAGATGCCACTTGCCACCAGTTTGGCCATATTTCAGAGCTGCAACATCACTGGAGTGCCCAAAAGCACAAGGTGTGCAATACTCAGAGACATGGCCAAGGTAAGAAAGGCTGAAAGACGACCAACACTGAACAAGACACACAAGCTGAAACGTCAAGACTGGGCCAAGAAATATCTCAAGACTGATTTTTCTAAGGTTTTATGGACTGATGAAATGAGAGTGAGTCTTGATGGGCCAGATGGATGGGCCCGTGGCTGGATTTGTAAAGGGCAGAGAGCTCCAGTCCGACTCAGACGCCAGCAAGGTGGAGGTGGAGTACTGGTTTGGTCTGGTATCATCAAAGATGAGCTTGTGGGGCCTTTCGGGTTGAGGATGGAGTCAAGCTCAACTCCCAGTCCTACTGCCAGTTTCTGGAAGACACCTTCTTCAAGCAGTGGTACAGGAAGAAGTCTGCATCCTTCAAGAAAAACATGATTTTCATGCAGGACAATGCTCCATCACACGCGTCCAAGTACTCCACAGCGTGGCTGGCAAGAAAGGGTATAAAAGAAGAAAATCTAATGACATGGCCTCCTTGTTCACCTGATCTGAACCCCATTGAGAACCTGTGGTCCATCATCAAATGTGAGATTTACAAGGAGGGAAAACAGTACACCTCTCTGAACAGTGTCTGGGAGGCTGTGGTTGCTGCTGCACGCAATGTTGATGGTGAACAGATCAAAACACTGACAGAATCCATGGATGGCAGGCTTTTGAGTGTACTTGCAAAGAAAGGTGGCTATATTGGTCACTGATTTGTTTTTGTTTTGTTTTTGAATGTCAGAAATGTATATTTGTGAATGTTGAGATGTTATATTGGTTTCACTGGTAAAAATAAATAATTGAAATGGGTATATATTTGTTTTTTGTTAAGCTACCTAATAATTATGCACAGTAATAGTCACCTGCACATACAGATATCCCCCTAAAATAGCTATAACTAAAAACAAACTAAAAACTACTTCCAAAACTATTCAGCTTTGATATTAATGAGTTTTTTGGGTTCATTGAGAACATGGTTGTTGTTCAATAATAAAATTAATCCTCAAAAATACAACTTGCCTAATAATTCTGCACTCCCTGTATGGTGTGTATACTTTCAGCTTGTTAGCGCACTCTCTCTATCATGAGGCTTAGGCTTCGTTATTGGTTATGATCTTGGATGACGTCATTTAAAGGAACCTTCATTCGTCATTAGTTGTTGGCCGAGATTGATGCTCCACGTCGGATGGCGGCGGCACCAGGTACGCTGGGCCGGAAAAGTGCAGAGCGTACCTGCTAGTTATTTTTATAACTAGCAAAAGTAGTCAGATTGTGCCGAACTTGCGTTCGGAACATCTGGAGTGACTTAAGCATCGATCTGTGTCGGACTGAGTCCGGCAGATCGTATGTTACGTAACTAATTTCTACTTTTGCAGGGTTTGATAACTAAGGCGAATCAAGCTCGCCACAAATACGCTGCAGAATTCCAGCGTATCTGCGGTTGACAGCTTGATAAATAGAGGCCTTAGTGTGCATAGAATTCCTGGAACCTTGTTTCACAAATTATAAACTTTCCAAACACATAGACTTAAAATGTACTTTTGGCAACAACAGAATTTAATTCATGAGATGTTGATAAATGGTTTGATAAATAATTCAACATCAAAAAACAATTTAATTATTAACATTCTCAGCAAAGCAAAATCCAGCAAATGAGGGGATTACATGATCAATGGATATTGCCTATAAACCTGCCTATAAACCCCCTGAGTATTTATATTTACATTATGATTGTAATGCTAGTTTGCATTCTCAGTAACACAATTGATAACACTAGCAACATCATGAAGTACATCACTGACTACAAACTTCAACACCAATAAATTCCTCCATATTGTACTAAAATGTTAATTACTTACATTTGTTATCTGAAAATTATTATATTTTATCTAAAACAAATAATAAAGTCTATTTTGTTTTCTTTGCGACATATTGTTAACATTAGACATGTGCAAGAGCAAAACATTTGTTTTTTCTCAAAGATTAATTTCGGATTTTTTAAATCAGCCGGTACGGCCGAATTTCATCCGTGCAGGCATTTGGTTCGGATGAATATTGGATTTGGTACTGTTATTTCCAATGGGAACAACTTATCTAGATAATAAACATTAACAAAAATCTTACATTATACGATTCAAACAATTAAAATAACCTATTTTTCAATGTTAAAAGAACATAGAACTCCTGTATGACTAAAACCCAACATTTAGTGCCTGACCGGCTGTCCCTAACATCACTCATTAGTAATAATATGGCAGGATTAGATAAGGGACGATGGAAAAATGAATGGTCAAACGCCCTATACATCATTCTAAACAAAGAAGCTTATTAACCAAACAATATAACTCCTTCACCCCCATTCCTGTCCCTATCTTTGGTGTCAAACCACATGAACGAATGAACAAGTGGATTTCATCACGCAACTATAGTTTTTTATCTGCTTCATCCAATAATGTATTTGTCTGTTCGTATATCGAACAAATCAATGAATCAGCCGAATGCACATCTCTATTTAAAATCCTTTGCCTATGTCCCAATCTAGGACCTTAGCTCACCCTCTATCAATACTTTTATACCTGTTTACTGCATAGTTCCCTCTCTCTCTTGATCCCCTCTTATCTTCACAAATTACTTTTCTATTTTTTTCTTTGTATTACACAGTGGTTGGTAGCAGCAAACACAAGCAGTACTACTGACTGTAATGTAAAAACAACTCTGAAAACAGGTGGATGATGGAAAGAGGTTGGTAAATAAGGGGGGTTATAAAATTATTGATGGAAGGTTGAGGTTCCAGAATTGGACAGATGATAAGGATTTTTTTTATATATGCGTTATTGTCCCTTTAAATTAAAATTCTATATTTTTTTTTTTTTGAGTTTTAAATACTTTTATTAAGATGATTCCAAGATATACAATGAAGAATATAAAAGAAACACTCAAATTAACAACGATTGTTACAGTAAATAAAACATTGTTGCAGCTATACAATTGTTTTTATAACAATTCTTTTTATAATAGACTCGAGGTAAGCTACTATTGTTGGATTAGATTGCAAGTGCCGATCAGACACCAACCGGGTAGGGAAATTATCTATGGGCGAGCTAGTAAACAGAAGTGACATCCTCCTGGCTGTTATGAGTTGGCCATGTTATACAGACATGTTAAATCATGAGGTGTAGAGAAAAGGGAAGTGTGAGTGCCTGTTGCATGGTCAGTTGTTGGGGGTGTGTAAAGAGGTTGGTATTTGCTGGCTATTTGTATATTTCTCCCATAGGAATGCTATGTTATGAAATTCTTCTATCCGCTTGGTATGGGTATAGTGGTATTTCTCCAAGTGAAGGAAGTGTGTTACTTTTGCTTTCCATACTGCGGGGGACGGCAAATTCGTTTTTTTCCAATTTAGTGGGATTAATCTTTTTGCTGAGTTATTCATGATAGTGAGAAGTGTTTGTTTTAATTTGCATGTGATTTTAGGGAATTTGTTAAAGAGAAAAACCCAGGGGGTGAGTGGGAGAGGTGTGCCTAGAACCTCACACAGATGATATTTATCTGAGAGCGATTGTTCTAGTTGGATCCGCTCCTTATTCGAGGAGTGTTTGCACCAGTCTACAATTCGTGTTAGAAAAACTGCCTGTCTATAACGCAGTAAGTTTGGGGTTCCAATCCCTCCCAACTCCTTGGGACGGTATAAAGTAGAGGTGGCTATGCGGGGTCTTTTGTGCGACCATATGAAGCAATTAATTTGTTTTTGCAAGGAGAATAGTAGGTGTTCTGGAAGGGGAATTGGGAGAGTCTGCAGAAAATATAAGATTTTAGGTAAAATGATCATTTTGATCACATTGATTTTCCCCAATCAAGAGAAGGATTTAAGGTTCCATGAACTAAGGGTGGTTTGAGTCGTTGAATTGAGGGTTTTATAGTTTAGGGAAATTATGGTTTCTGTAGATGGTGAGATATAAACTCCTAAATATTTGATGGCCTTGGGTTTTATGCGGAAGTGGTATCTCAGCTGGATTCTATCTATTTCATTTGAGTGTAAGTGGGTGGACAGTAATTCAGATTTTGAGATATTGATTTTAAAATTGGAATGTATGCCATATGATTGTAGTGTTTGCATCAGATGGGGTAGTGATTTCTCGGGTTCTGATAATGTTAAGAAGATGTCATCCGCATATAAGGTTATCTTATATGTTGTTGGTCGGATCTTGAACCCTTGAATGCTGGCGTTGTTTCTAACATGTAAGGCAAGTATTTCCATTGCCATTATGAATAGGAGGGGCGATAATGGGCAACCTTGCCTTGTTCCATTTGCAATTTTAAAAGGGGATGAGATGGAATCGTTTAATTTGATTTTGGCCTGTGGGTTATTATAAAGGGTAAATATTTTTCCTATAATTTCTTGGGGAAAGCCAAATGCGTACATGGTTTGCTTCAGAAAAGACCAGTCTAGCCTATCGAAGGCCTTTTCTGCATCCATGGATAGAAATACCGACGGGATTTTCTGGGTGGTTGCATATTCCATAAGGTCAATAATTTTAGTGGTATTATCTCTATCCTCTCTTGAGGGTGTGAAGCCGGCTTGGTTAATGTGTATAATTGAGGGTAAAGTTAGGTTTATTCTGGTGGCTATGATCTTTGCAAAAAGTTTTACGTCAAAATTCAAGAGGGAGATGGGGTGAAAATTTTCAGGTGTGTCTGGGGGTTTGCCTGGCTATGGGAGCACCACTATTAGGGCTTCTAACATTGAGGATGGGAAGGGATTGTCATCAGTTACTTCGTTAAACATCGTGGTGAGGTGGGGTAACAGGATGTTTGAGAAGGTCTTATAGTATTTGGCTGTAAATCTGCAGTGGGGTCCTCCCTCTGGAGGTTGTATAGTGAGGTATAGTATTCGTGTAAAGATTGCAAAATATCTGGGGTAGTCTGGAATGGATTCCCTTTGGGGTTTTGAAGTTCGTATATGTGGGATTTAAATTGTTTTTTCTTTAATGCTCTGGCTAAGAGTTTACCTGCTCTATTATTTTCGAAATAGAACATGCTATTCATTTTTTTGCATTGGGATTGGTATTCTATGTCTAAAAAGTTGTCTAACTCCTCTCGGGTTGCTTGGATAGCCATTAAGAGGTTGGTGTTTGTTGGGGATTTCTTATGTGCGTGTTCGAGTTGTGCATACTTGGATGTTAGTTCTTGGTACCTTTTGCCGTGGCTCTGTATATAATGGGCTTTTATTTTGATCAACTTCCCCCGGGAGTACACACTTATGCACCTCCCAAATTGTGTAATTATTATCAATTGAGCGTGAGTTTATGGTGAAATATTCTTCGATGGATTTAGTTAATTTGGTAATTAAGTCTGGGTGGTCAAGAAGGCTGTCATCCATCTTCCACTGGTATGGGGAGAGGGGGATGTTGGGCCAAGTGAATTTGAGCTGGACTGATGAGTGATCTGACCAAAAAGTGGGTATTATGTCACATCTATTTATGTGGGAGAGGCCGCTCTGGTTTGTAAGGATATAATCTAGCCTGCTATAAGATTTATTAGGGTGGGAAAAGAAGGTATAGTCTCTCCTCTCTCTGTGCATAAATCTCCAAGCATCGTAAAGATTCATATCTCTGAATGGTTTTGGAAAGTTTTCGGGAAACATTGGTGCAATCTATAGTGGGTTGCATGGGTACATTGAAGTCGCCCGACAAAAAGACTGGGCTTTTAGCTTGATCTAGAACTTTCATGAACATGGTACAAAAAAGGGAAGTTGGTTGGTGTTAGGAGCGTATATATTGATGAGTGTTATGGGTCTTCCATATAGTAGGCCTGTCAGGCCCAGAAATCATCCTTCCCTGTCTGCAACTCTTTCAATGATGGTGAATGGAGTGGATTTATGTATTAAGATGCTTACTCCGTTTTTTTTGTTCGGGCCCGTGCTGTGAAAGTGGCTGGTAAAGTGTTTCCCGAAGTATTTGGTATGTGGTGTGATTTGAAGTGTGTTTCTTTAAGGAAGAGTATGTCTATGTGGAGCTTTGTTAAATCGGATAAGGCTTTGGATCTCTTTTGTGGCGAGTTAAATCCCTTAATGTTTTGAGTCAGGAGGGTCAATTGAGGAGCTAAGTCACAGTTTAATGGTGGCATTATAGAGCAATGGTTAATTGAGATGTGGTTGGCTACTGAGGTGTGCGTCGGCATGAGGCTCGAGAATAATGTGTGCAATAGTAGTCGCTGCAACAAGTATTGAAGTTTCAATAAAGTGAGAACATATCAAGTAACAATATAACCATCTTTTCTGAATGAAAAACATAATAAACAAAATGAACACATTAATAAACACATTAAACAAGTTAGTCATTTTTGAGAACCTACTCGAAGGGGAATACAGTTGGCTAGCCCCTAATACATATATGTATACTTATCTATCCCAAAGTTTGGAGATAATAAAAAAACATTTTTAACTAAGATAGCTGGATAATAGGATAATGCCAGAGCATTTAGGCTCTGAGCTATGTACTATCAGGTGCACCCAGATATCAATCCTCTGTAGTATGAGGTGAATACCCTGAGGTGATATTTAACTCATTCGGTAGTTTGTGACATGAGTTACTTTATGGATCTGTGTGGTTTTGCTGTAAGTCCTATAGGAGTTCTGTATATCACTACTGGGGACATATCGCATGTTTGCTTACAGCGGTATTGACTAGTAATGTATAAGAATAATTGGTACTTACAAATGAAAGGCCAGTAACACTTTCCTAAATATGTAAGTGGGACTATCACTGGGGTATGTGTTTACACTCCCTAAGGTTAGCAAATTTCAACATACCATGTAGGACTGTTCAAAACAGGTGCCTTTTGCATATGTAACAAAACTTCAGTTCAAAATGGAAGGTCTCTTTCAGATTCAATGGGTTAAGTCTTTATAGGTCTCATGGGTTTGCAGTAAGGCAAGCGGAGTTATTGAATGGATGTGGGGGGACTGTGACTGGTTAGATTTTTTACTTTGTTTGCTTGCAACAGTCTCTGTGGAAGTAGATGGGTCTATTATGTTTCTTGATGGTGGGGACCCGGACTGGCTTTGTATAGTGGAGTCAGATGGGGGGTTTATCCCTAGTAGTTTGCAGAAAGAGTCAATTTCTTCCGGGGATCTGCATGTTAGACGTGTGTTGTTTCTGAGTACCCAGACCTGGGTAGGGAAGCCCCATCTGTACGGGATTTTTTTGTTGCGAAGGAGTGTGGTGAGTAAATTAAACTCCTTTCTACGCTGTAGTGTTTGGGTGGCCAGGTCCTGATAGAATTGAAGGACATTACCGTGGAATCTGATCGGCTGCAGATTTCTTGATTGGTTCAGGAGCATTTCTTTTTCCAAGAAATTTTTAAAGCGAATGCTGATGTCTCTTGGGGGTGCAGTATCCGGAGGTTTTGGCCTCAGGGACCTATGAGCTCTTACCCACTCGATATCCGTGGTGCATGCGGGTTCTTTTATTTGCTGAAATTGGGACTGAAGGTAAACCGGATAGTCATGGGGAAGGAGACTTTCGGGGACTCCTCTGATCCTTATGTTTTTACGGCGACTTCTGTTTTCCACGTCTTCTAATTTTTCCTGTAATAGAGAGATGGTTTCTTGGTGAGAGGTTACTTGGTATGTGAGGGACTGAACATCCTCCTTTATTTCATCTTGGTTGGTTTCCAGAGAGTCCACTTGGAGTCCTATTGTATGGATGTCTTGTTTCATACCAGCTAGTTCTTCTCTGATGCAAGTGCGGACAATGTCCGCAATATCTTGTTTAGACGGTAGACCGTGAAGGATAGTTGAGGTAAAATTGGTGTCTTCATCTTGTGAGGTAGGGAGACTCGTAGAATGGTGATCTATAGAAAGTCTTTTATTCCTCGCCTCAGGTGAGTCTGTTGACTGCATGTATGAAGATATATTAGCCGTTTTCACTACAGGCGTTTTAGGAGGCTTATCTTGCTTTAACCTTCTAGATGCCATTATATCCAAATCAAGGAAGAATAGGTTATATGAAGTTTCTGTAGGTATATCCTTGGTGTGCTAACACAGGTTTGCAGTATTCAGTGATGCTGCCTACTGCAGTAGTTAACCCAGCAACAGTTCTCTCTTTCTGTAGCTCTCCCTATGTGCAGAGCAGATTCACAGGGGAGTGTGGTATATGGACTGTCTCTAGACGTCTCTTTAGGGGTCTGTCACCAGTTGCTAGCGTTGGTTAAGTTTACCTACAGGAGTGTGGAGTCTAGTGGTGGTTCTTTTAGGTGTTATGCACAATAATTTGTATATACAGTTTATTGAAAAGCACCGTATTAATATATATGTATTTGTTAGCACTTCTCCTTCTGTGGTTTCCACACCGTGCAGACCATTAATGTGCGTCCCTTTAGGTTGTAGTATGTGTGGGACCTTGATGGCTTAAGCGCCTCTTTATATAAAGGGGATGTGGAGTGATTAATAGCTTTAACTCCTATCACGTAGCGAGGTTTCACCTCCTTATATGGCTGTCTATTGCTTTATTATGTATGAGGCACGAGTGACTATCCCAAATGGTTTTGCACACCGTAATCTGTTTAATTATATCAGAGGCTCTCCTAAGAGTATCTCTGCTTTTTACTGTCAGCTGCCTGTGTGTGTGTGGCGCAGTGTAGCGTTAAAGCCGTAATGGCGGCTAAGGTACTTCCAGGAGGACGCTCCGTTTCTAAGCAAGGTCCAATCTAGTGTGCTGGAGTCAGCTCAGAGCGCCGGATTCTCCCCTGGAAATTCTACAAGTAAGTGGCCGAAGCCCTCTTTTATTGTGGTGCGGTGTTAGGAGGGGTGACAATAATACTTGCGGTCGGCTTGTGCATGTTGTTCACAATGGTGGTTGAGGCACTTCCGGAGCGAACAGTATGGCGCTCGTACCAGTCGCAATGGAGAGGGGAACTGATCGCCAACGTGGCTGTCAGGTAGGGACCAGTAACATCTGTCCTCTCGTTAGTCTCCGCAAGGCCTTCAGCATGCTCCGATTGATGTAAGGGTGAAGGTCACATCTCCCAGACGGGTGCTATGCAGGGTGGGTTCAAGCAGTCTTTGTCCTCCATTACCACATATTGGCCAAAGTTATGCAGTTATGTTTAGTGTATCTGGCTTTTCATCATTGGTTGTGGCCATATCTGATGCAAAGTGGATAAAGTTACATTGGGATATTTTAATTTTTTTAGGGCTGCCAGCTCAGAGCTCCGGATTTACGCTGCACTCAAGGCAGCAGCCGGCTCCGCCCCCCTAAAATTCTATCTTTTAATATCATTGTATGTTCACTGTGAACTGAATAGGACAGTAAAGTCAAAATTACATTTTCAAGGTTCAGATACAATTTTAAACAAGTTTCCAATTTACTTCTTTTATTTCATTTGCTTTGTTCTTTTGGTATAATTTGGTCAAAAGCACACCTAGGTATGCACTACTGGGAGCCAGCTACTGATTGATGGCTGCACACATATGCCACTTGTCATTGTCTCACCAAATATGTTCAGCTAGTTCCCAGTAGTGCACAGCTGCTATTTCAACAATTGATAAAAGAGAATGAAGCAAATGTGATAATAGAAGTAAATTGTATGCTCTATCTGAATAATGAAAAAAATAATAATTGGGGTTTCATGTCCCTTGAATTATGTTAATTTGGAATATGCTAGTTTCATATTTGTTTGGTTAGCCTATCACTAAGCTGTATTTGTGATTAATACTATTAGAAGAGCAGTAGATACAGTAGATTTGCATAATCAACAAGGATAAAAAGACAATGCAATAGCACTTAGGGGCCAATTTATCCATGTCTGTCATACGCTGTAGCGAATCATGTCCGACAGACATTGTTTAATGCTGACAGCATACGCTGTTGGCATTTAACACTGCACAAACAGTTCACCAGAACTGCTTGTGCAATGCCGCCCCTGCAGATTTGCTAGCAGGGGGTGTCAATCAGCCTGATCATATAGAATCGGGCGGATTGCAGACTGCAGCCTCAGAGAACCGCTGCTTCATAACTGCTGTTTCTGGCTAGCCTGAGGGCTCGCGCAGAATCAGGGGCATCAAGCTCCATTCAGAGCTTGATAATTTGGCCCATTAGTCTGAACTTCAAATGAGTAGTAGATTTTTTTCGGACAAATTTCATTTATGTCTATTTCCACTCCTCCTATATCACGTGACAGACATCAGCCAATTACAAATGTATATACGTATATTCTTTGAATTCACACATGCTCAGTAGGAACTGCTGATTGGTGTGAATATAAAAAGACTGTGCACATTTTGTTAATGGAAATACATTGGAAAGTTGAATGTTCTATTTGAATCATGAAAGTTTAATTTTGACTTGAGTGTCCCTTTAAATAAACATAGTTCGGCTATAAACACCACTGAAAATATAACCATAATCTTGAGCTTAACTTTAACAAATATTAAGGATATAGAAATTTAACAATATTCACAGTTTTAAAGGGACAGTCTACACCAGAATTTTTATTGTTTTAAAAGATAGATAATCCCTTTATTGCTAATTCCCCAGTTTTGCATAACCAACACAGTTATAATAATATACTTTTAACCTTTGTGATTATCTTGTATCTAAGCCTCTGCAAACTGCCCCTTTATTTCAGTTCTTTTGACAGACTTGCAGTTTAACCAATCAGTGCCTGCTCCCAGATTACTTCACGTGCACGAGCACAGTGTTATCTATATGAAATACGTGAACTAACACCCTCTAGTGGTGAAAAACTGTTAAACTGCATTCTGAAAATAGGTGGTCTTCAAGGTCTAAGAAATTAGCATATGAACCTCCCAGGTTAAGCTTTCAACTAAGAATACCAAGAGAACAAAGCAAAATTGGTGATAAAAGTAAATTGGAAAATTGTTTAAAATGACATGCTCTATCTGAATCTTAAAAGTTTATTTTGGCCTAGACTGTCCCTTTAAGGATTGTTATGTTTGAATTAAAGGGGCATGAAACACACATTTTTTTTTCATGATTCAGATAGATCATAACATTTTAAATAACTTTACAGTCTATTTCTACTATCAAATTTTCTTTATTCTCCTGGTATGTAAAGAAATCGATAAATACAAATATACTATACACTTGCACTGATTTGTGCAGCAAAAATTAACGTTTGTGCCCTATTGTTTCTTAGATATTATACATTCTGGCCTCCATCAAAAGCAACGTTTTCTGTGCTTTTTTACCCTGAAAAGGCTAATTTTGGATTCATCATGAACACAATAACCCAATTTTGGCTGAATATCATACTCACAAAAGGGTTTTCAGGCCCATTCTACATTATGGAGAAAACTGCTCGTCAATCACAATATTTTTTTGCTTCACTTTTTAACTACTTTTCAAGACCATTTTTTTTTGGCTTATCGATTTTGGAACCTCAAGGCACGTGATAAGACCTTGGCAGGACTTTTCAGGCACCTGTAATAAACGTGTTATTAATATAAAACACATTTGTTACATTGCGGTCACAATATTATAACACCTTCCGAACAGTAAGAACTCAGCAATAAAGTAATAAAACTAGAAAGCCACGGCTACTGTCTTCTATGAAATATTAATATCACAAACAAGAAATCTTCTTCCTAAAAAAAAACCAACAACAGTAAAAACTATTTTTAAAAGCACAACAATAATTTAAATACATAATATAGCATTATACATTAAAACATTGTGGCCAGATTACAAGTGGAGCGCTAAATATCGCTTTCATGAAAAGGAAAGTTAATTTTATAAAAAATGGCAACACCTGGCTAAAGTACCCTTTAAAGTAAACAAACTGCTTCTTAATATAATTAATATCTCTGCATTTATCTTTTTTTTTTGCTAGTGTTTTTGTTGTGTATTCTACAACAATGTATCAATCTGCAATTCAACAAAGAGCACAAAAACATTGAAATGTTTGCTTTGGTGAAAAACTGGAGAGAAATGGAGAGAAATCATCAGTTTATTTTTCTTAGCATAAAAATCAAAAGTGCCAGGAGGTGGCAAGATATTCAAAAGGGATCCATTGTGATGTTGAGAAAGATGGCAAAATATTCAAAAGGGCCAGCAGTACTGTTTAAAGGCAGCATCACCAAGAGGCATATCCTATATTATAAAAGGCCAAGTGTTTGTCTGAAGCCGTCATGCGCAGTAGAGACAAACACTTGGCCTTAGAAAGCGCACAGCTGATCGCACGCGCACCTCAGTGAAAACAGCAGCGCGAGGACCGGGCAAGTGAATGCGCACAGCTGATCGCACGCACACCTCAGTGACAACAGCAGCGCGAGGACCGGGCAAGTGAAAGCGCACAGCTGATCGCACGCGCACCTCAGTGACAACAGCAGCGCGAGGACTGGGCAAGTGAAAGCGCACAGCTGATCGCACGCCACCTCAGTGACAAAGAGAGAGAGAGAGAATGAATGAGAGAGAGAATGAGAGAGAGAATGAGAATGAGAGAGAGAGAATGAATAAATATGAAAAAAATAACACAGCCCGTGTGAACGGGCTTTAGGACTAGTTACCATATATTTCAGTGGGTGGTGATGTTACTCTGATAACGGCAATATATTCAAAGCAGCATCGCCACCTGCATCTTAGGTGTAATGTTAATGATTCCTTAAAACACTACTGTATGACAATAATATTTACATGTGCCAACAGAAACTCTACCCCTGTTCTTACAAAACAATAGTGAATTAAATATATCAATAACATATCAAGAGGAGCTATGTAATTGTGGGTATATTATATATGTATATACATTGTTTAAGGTATATGTATTGTATTGTATAATTTTAGAATATGTATGTTAACTGTAAACATACTTCTCTTCTATTGCATCCATTTCACAATTCATATTTCACAATGTTGCGATCGCATTTTCGTGATCATGTATATCTATAGATATATATTAATATATAACAGGTTTGCTACAGTGCAATCGCGATATTATAAGTAAAACACGATTGCCCAATCGAGATCGCAATATTATGAAATATGAATATTACAAACGCAAAAAACACAACCACAATATTGTGAAATATGGAAATGCAAAAACACAATCACATTATTGTGAAACATGAAATCGTGAAAACACGACTGCAATATTGTCTGAAGCCATTAAAATTATCTCAAGGGTGCCCAGAGAGCTGGAAACCAAGGATGTATTATCACTAAAATTCCTTTGCAATGGCTCAGTAACTCACAGGTGGACCACTGGACAGTTACTTGTTACTTAGTTTGAAAAAAGTGCTGAAACACATTATCCATGGTCTGAAAAACGTGTGATCATTAGTGATGTCGCGAATTGTTCGCCGGCGAATAGTTCCCGGTAAACATAGCTTGTTCGCATTCGCAACGGCGGGCAAAAATATGCAATGTTCGATCTGCCCCCTATTCGTCATCATTGAGTAAACTTTGACCCTGTACCTCACAGTCTGCAGACACATTCCAGCCAATCAGCAGCAGACCCTCCCTCACAGACCCTCCCAGCTCCTGGACAGCAGCCATTTTAGATTCATTCGGAAGCTGCATTCTTAGTGAGAGGAGGGACAGTGTAGCTGCTGCTGATTTAATAGGGAAATTGATAGCTAGGCTAGTGTATTCAGTGTCCACTACAGTCCTGAAGGACTCATCTGATCTCTGCTGTAAGGACAACACCCCAAAAAGCCCTTTTTAGGGCTAGAACATCAGTCTGTTTTTTTTTCCTGTGTAATCTAATTGCAGTTTCCTGCCTGCCAAGCCACTTGCCCAGTGCCACCACTCATATCTAGTGTAACAGTAGTGTAAATTAAAAAAAAAAAACTTTTTTGACTGTGAAACATCAGTCTGCTTGTGTAATCTAATTGCAGTTGCCTGCCTGCCAGCGTGTGTGCCAGGCCCACTTGCCCAGTGCCACCACTCATATCTGGTGTAACAGTAGTGTAAATTTAAAAAAAAAAAACTTTTTTGACTGTGAAACATCAGTCTGCTAGTGTAATCTAATTGCAGTTACCTGCCTGCCAGCGTGTGTGCCAGGCTCACAGCGTATACTGTGCCCACTTGCCAGTGCCACCACTCATATCTGGTGTAACAGTAGTGTAAATTAAAAAAAAAAAAAACAACTTTTTTGACTGTGAAACATCAGTCTGCTTGTGTAATCTAATTGCAGTTGCCTACCTGCCAGCGTGTGTGCCAGGCTCACTTGCCCAGTGCCACCACTCATATCTGGTGTAACAGTAGTGTAAATTTAAAAAAAAAAAACTTTTTTGACTGTGAAACATCAGTCTGCTAGTGTAATCTAATTGCAGTTGCCTGCCTGCCAGCGTGTGTGCCAGGCTCACAGCGTATACTGTGCCCACTTGCCCAGTGCCAGCACTCATATCTGGTGTAACAGTAGTGTAAATTTAAAAAAAAAACTTTTTTGACTGTGAAACATCAGTCTGCTTGTGTAATCTAATTGCAGTTGCCTGCCTGCCAGCGTGTGTGCCATGCCCACTTGCCCAGTGCCAGCACTCATATCTGGTGTAACAGTAGTGTAAATTTAAAAAAAAAAAATTTTTGACTGTGAAACATCAGTCTGCTTGTGTAATCTAATTGCAGTTGCCTTCCTGCCAGCGTGTGTGCCAGGCCCACTTGAGCAGTGCCACCACTCATATCTGGTGTAACAGTAGTGTAAATTTAAAAAAAATACTTTTTTGACTGTGAAATATCAGTCTGCTAGTGTAATCTAATTGCAGTTGCCTGCCTGCCAGCTTGTGTGCCAGGCCCACTTACCCAGTGCCACCACTCATATCTGGTGTAACAGTAGTGTAAATTTAAAAAAAAAAAAAACTTTTTTGCCTGTGAAACATCAGTCTGCTTGTGTAATCTAATTGCAGTTGCCTGCCTGCCAGCATGTGTGCCAGGCCCCCTTACCCAGTGCCACCACTCATATCTGGTGTAACAGTAGTGTAAATTTAAAAAAAAAAAAACTTTTTTGACTGTGAAACATCAGTGTGCTTGTGTAATCTAATTGCAGTTGCCTGCCTGCCAGCGTGTGTGCCAGGCCCACTTGCCCAGTGCCACCACTTATATCTGGTGTAACAGTAGTGTAAATTAAAAAAAAAAACTTTTTTGACTGTGAAACATCAGTGTGCTAGTGTAATCTAATTGCACTTGCCTACCTGCCAGCGTGTGTGCCAGGCTCACAGCGTATACTGTGCCCACTTGCCCAGTGCCCCCACTCATATCTGGTGTAACAGTAGTGTAAATTAAAAAAAATATATTTTTTTTGGCTGTGAAACATCAGTCTCCTTGTGTAATCTAATTGCAGGTGCCTGCCTGCCAGCGTGTGTGACAGGCCCACTTGCCCAGTGCCACCACTCATATCTGGTGTAACAGTAGTGTAAATTTAAAAAAAAAAAAAACTTTTTTGACTGTGAAACATCAGTGTGCTTGTGTAATCTAATTGCAGTTGCCTGCCTGCCAGCGTGTGTGCCAGGCCCACTTGCCCAGTGCCACCACTTATATCTGGTGTAACAGTAGTGTAAATTAAAAAAAAAAACTTTTTTGACTGTGAAACATCAGTCTGCTAGTGTAATCTAATTGCAGTTGCCTACCTGCCAGCGTGTGTGCCAGGCTCACAGTGTATACTGTGCCCACTTGCCCAGTGCCCCAATCATATCTGGTGTAACAGTAGTGTAAATTAAAAAAAAATAATTTTTTTGACTGTGAAACATCAGTCTGCTTGTGTAATCTAATTGCAGTTGCCTGCCTGCCAGCGTGTGTGCCAGGCCCAGTGCCACCACTCATATCTGGTGTAACAGTAGTGTAAATTAAAAAAAAAACTTTTTTGACTGTGAAACATCAGTCTGCTAGTGTAATCTAATTGCAGTTGCCTGCCTGCCAGTGTGTGTGCCAGGCCCACTTGCCCAGTGCCACCACTCATATCTGGTGTAACAGTAGTGTAAATTAAAAAAAAAACTTTTTTGACTGTGAAACATCAGTCTGCTAGTGTAATCTAATTGCAGTTACCTGCCTGCCAGCGTGTGTGCCAGGCTCACAGCGTATACTGTGCCCACTTGCCAGTGCCACCACTCATATCTGGTGTAACAGTAGTGTAAATTAAAAAAAAAAAAAAAAACTTTTTTGACTGTGAAACATCAGTCTGCTTGTGTAATCTAATTACAGTTGCCTACCTGCCAGCGTGTGTGCCAGGCTCACTTGCCCAGTGCCACCACTCATATCTGGTGTAACAGTAGTGTAAATTTAAAAAAAAAAAACTTTTTTGACTGTGAAACATCAGTCTGCTAGTGTAATCTAATTGCAGTTGCCTGCCTGCCAGCGTGTGTGCCAGGCTCACAGCGTATACTGTGCCCACTTGCCCAGTGCCAGCACTCATATCTGGTGTAACAGTAGTGTAAATTTAAAAAAAAAACTTTTTTGACTGTGAAACATCAGTCTGCTTGTGTAATCTAATTGCAGTTGCCTGCCTGCCAGCGTGTGTGCCATGCCCACTTGCCCAGTGCCAGCACTCATATCTGGTGTAACAGTAGTGTAAATTTAAAAAAAAAAAAATTTTGACTGTGAAACATCAGTCTGCTTGTGTAATCTAATTGCAGTTGCCTTCCTGCCAGCGTGTGTGCCAGGCCCACTTGCCCAGTGCCACCACTCATATCTGGTGTAACAGTAGTGTAAATTTAAAAAAAATACTTTTTTGACTGTGAAATATCAGTCTGCTAGTGTAATCTAATTGCAGTTGCCTGCCTGCCAGCTTGTGTGCCAGGCCCACTTACCCAGTGCCACCACTCATATCTGGTGTAACAGTAGTGTAAATTTTTAAAAAAAAAAAACTTTTTTGCCTGTGAAACATCAGTCTGCTTGTGTAATCTAATTGCAGTTGCCTGCCTGCCAGCATGTGTGCCAGGCCCCCTTACCCAGTGCCACCACTCATATCTGGTGTAACAGTAGTGTAAATTTAAAAAAAACAAAACTTTTTTGACTGTGAAACATCAGTGTGCTTGTGTAATCTAATTGCAGTTGCCTGCCTGCCAGCGTGTGTGCCAGGCCCACTTGCCCAGTGCCACCACTTATATCTGGTGTAACAGTAGTGTAAATTAAAAAAAAAACTTTTTTGACTGTGAAACATCAGTGTGCTAGTGTAATCTAATTGCACTTGCCTACCTGCCAGCGTGTGTGCCAGGCTCACAGCGTATACTGTGCCCACTTGCCCAGTGCCCCCACTCATATCTGGTGTAACAGTAGTGTAAATTAAAAAAAATATATTTTTTTTGGCTGTGAAACATCAGTCTCCTTGTGTAATCTAATTGCAGGTGCCTGCCTGCCAGCGTGTGTGACAGGCCCACTTGCCCAGTGCCACCACTCATATCTGGTGTAACAGTAGTGTAAATTTAAAAAAAAAAAAACTTTTTTGACTGTGAAACATCAGTGTGCTTGTGTAATCTAATTGCAGTTGCCTGCCTGCCAGCGTGTGTGCCAGGCCCACTTGCCCAGTGCCACCACTTATATCTGGTGTAACAGTAGTGTAAATTAAAAAAAAAAAACTTTTTTGACTGTGAAACATCAGTCTGCTAGTGTAATCTAATTGCAGTTGCCTACCTGCCAGCGTGTGTGCCAGGCTCACAGTGTATACTGTGCCCACTTGCCCAGTGCCCCCAATCATATCTGGTGTAACAGTAGTGTAAATTAAAAAAAAAAAAATTTTTTGACTGTGAAACATCAGTCTGCTTGTGTAATCTAATTGCAGTTGCCTGCCTGCCAGCGTGTGTGCCAGGCCCAGTGCCACCACTCATATCTGGTGTAACAGTAGTGTAAATTAAAAAAAAAACTTTTTTGACTGTGAAACATCAGTCTGCTAGTGTAATCTAATTGCAGTTGCCTGCCTGCCAGCGTGTGCGCCAGGCCCACTTGCCCAGTGCCACCACTCATATCTGGTGTAACAGTGGTGTAAATTTAAAAAAAAAAACTTTTTTGACTGTGAAACATCAGTCTGTTAGTGTAATCTAATTGCAGTTGCCTGCCTGCCAGCGTGTGTGCCAGGCCCACTTGCCCAGTGCCACCAATCATATCTGGTGAAACAATAGTGTAAATTAAAAAAAAAAACTTTTTTAACTGTGAAACATCAGTCTGCTAGTGTAATCTAATTGCAGTTGCCTGCCTGCCAGCGTGTGTGCCAGGCTCACAGCGTATACTGTGCCCACTTGCCCAGTGCCACCACTCATATCTGGTGTAACAGTAGTGTAAATTTAAAAAACTTTTTTGACTGAAACATCAGTCTGCTTGTGTAATCTAATTGCAGTTGCCTGCCTGCCAGCATGTGTGCCAGGCTCACAGCGTATACTGTGCTCACTTGCCCAGTGCCACTACTCATATCTGGTGTAACAGTACTGTAAATTTAAAAAAAATAAAAAAATTTGACTGTGAAACATCAGTCTGCTTGTGTAATCTAATTGCAGTTGCCTGCCTGCCAGCGTGTGTGCCAGGCTCAGAGCGTATACTGTGCCCACTTGCCCAGTGCCACCACTCATATCTTGTTTAATAGTAGTGTAAGTGTACATTTAAAAAAAAAAAAAAACTTTTTGGACTGTGAAACATCAGTCTGCTTTTTTGTGTCAGGCTCACAGCGTATACTGTGCCCACCTGCTGAGTGGCACCACTCATATCTTGTTTAATAGTAGTGTAAGTGTACATTTAAAAAAAAAAAACTTTTGGGACTGTGAAACATCAGTCTGCTTTTTTGTGTCAGGCTCACAGCGTATACTGTGCCCACTTGCCCAGTGGCACCACTCATATATTGTTTAATAGTAGTGTAAGTGTACATTTAAAAAAAAAAAAAACTTTTTGGACTGTGAAACATCAGTCTGCTTTTTTGTGTCAGGCTCACAGCGTATACTGTGCCCACCTGCCCAGTGGCACCACTCATATCTTGTTTAATAGTAGTGTAAGTGTACATTTAAAAAAAAAAACTTTTTGGACTGTGAAACATCAGTCTGCTTTTTTGTGTCAGGCTCACAGTGTATACTGTGCCCACTTGGCCAGTGCCACCACTCATATCTTGTTTAATAATAGTGTAAGTGTACATTTTAAAAAAAAAAACTTTTTGGACTGTGAAACATCAGTCTGCTTTTTTGTGTCAGGCTCACAGCGAATACTGTGCCCACTTGCCCAGTGCCACCACTCATATCTTGTTTAATAGTAGTGTAAGTGTACATTTAAAAAAAAAAAAAAAACTTTTGGACTGTGAAACATCAGTCTGCTTTTTTGTATCAGGCTCACAGCGTATACTGTGCCTACTTGCCAAGTGGCACCACTCATATCTTGTTTAATAGTAGTGTAAGTGTACATTTAAAACAAAAAAAACTTTTTGGTCTGTGAAACATCAGTCTGCTTTTTTGTGTCAGGCTCACAGTGTATACTGTGCCCACTTGCCCAGTGGCACCACTCATATATTGTTTAATAGTAGTGTAAGTGTACACCGCCTTGGTCGTGGTGCTTTGATTCCCTTTGGCCCTAGAATAATGCCCAGTGTTCAGAGGCCACGTCCCATGAACTCGAAAAGTTCTGTGGACATAGTTGACTTTTTAACAGAGGACACCCAATCTTCTATAGCTTCCGCTCCGAACCTTGACGCACCATCCTCCTCCAGCTTATCTTCGGGCACCTCTCAAGTTACCACTTGCCCGCCTGCCGCCACCACCAACACTAGCACCACAGCCGCTTCACTTGATCTGTCAGAGGAGTTATTTACACATCAGTTGGAAGAAATGAGTGATGCGCAACCATCATTGACAGAGGATGTAGATAACAGTGATATGTCTCAGTCAGGCAGCATTACAGACATGGACGTACGGTGTGATGATGATGATGTTGTACCCGCTGCTGCTTCCTTTGTTGATTTGTCAGATATAAGTGAAGTGGTTGATGATGACGATGCGTCCGTGGATGTCACGTGGGTGCCTGCTAGAAGAGAAGAAGAAGAGGGGGAAAGTTCAGATGGGGAGACAGAGAGGAGGAGGAGACGAGTTGGAATCAGGGGGAGGTCATCGCAAGGAGCTAGTGGCACAGTCAGACAGCATGCATCGGCACCCGGGGTCAGCCAGACAGCGCGCCAATCAACGCATGCTGTTGCCACCACTAGAATGCCGTCATCGCAGAGCTCAGCAGTGTGGCATTTTTTTTGTGTGTCTGCCTCTGAAAACAGCGATGCCATTTGCATCCTGTGCCAAAAGAAACTGAGTCGTGGGAAGTCCAACACCCACCTAGGTACAACTGCTTTGCGAAGGCACATGATCGCACATCACAAACACCTATGGGATCAACACATGAGTACAAGCAGCACACAAACTCAAAGCCGCCATCCTCATCCTGGTCCAGCATCTTCAGCCTTGTCAACCACTGCTGTACTCCTTACCCCCTCTCAACCATCCGCCACTCCGTCTCTCTTCAGGAGCAATTCCTGCTCATCTGCCCACAGTCAGGTGTCTGTAAAGGACATGTTTGAGCGTAAGAAGCCAATGTCACAAAGTCACCCCCTTGCCCAGCATCTGACAGCTGGCTTGTCTGAACTCTTAGCTCACCAGCTTTTACCATACAAGTGGTGGAGTCTGAGGTGTTCAAAAAATTTGTAGCTATTGGGACACCGCAGTGGAAGGTACCCGCCCAAAATTTCTTTGCACAAAAGGCAATCCCCAACCTGTACTCGATTGTGCGAAAGGAAGTAATGGCATGTCTGGCACACAGTGTTGGGGCAAGGGTCCATCTGACCACTGATAGCTGGTCTGCAAAGCATGGTCAAGGCAGGTATATCACCTACACTGCGCATTGGGTAAACCTGCTGATTGCTGCCAAGCATGGAATGCGTGGCTCTGCAGAGGAGTTGGTGACACCGCCACGACTTGCAGGCAGGCCTGCTGCCACCTCCTCTACTCCATCCTCTTCCATAACCTACTTGGCTGAGTCCTCTTCTGCTGCTGTGTTTTGCTCCACATCAACGGCACCCCCCTAGCTCCCCATGTACTATTCCACATCCCGGATACGGCAGTGTCACGCCGTCTTGGGGTTGACTTGCCTGAAAGCAGAGAGTCACACTGGACCAGCACTCCTGTCCGCCCTGAACGCACAGGTGGATCAGTGGCTGACTCCGCACCAACTGGAGATCGGCAAAGTGGTTTCTGACAACGGAAGTAATTTGGTGGCGGCATTGAAATTGGGCAAGTTGACACATGTGCCGTGCATGGCACATGTGTGTAATCTGATCGTACAACGCTTTGTACATAAGTACCCAGGCTTACAGGATGTCCTGAAGCAGGCCAGGAAGGTGTGTGGCCATTTCAGGCATTCCTACATGGCCATGGCGCACTTTTCCGATATCCAGCGGCGAAACAACATGCAAGTGAGGCGCTTGATTTGCGACAGCCCGACACATTGGAATTCAACACAACTAATGTTCGACCGCCTGCTCCAACAAGAAAAAGCCGTTAATGAGTATTTGTGTGACCGGGGTGCTAGGACAGCCTCTGCGGAGCTGGGAATTTTTTTGCCACGTTACTGGACGCTCATGGGCAATGCCTGTAGGCTCATGCGTCCTTTTGAGGAGGTGACAAACCTAGTCAGTCACACCGAAGGCACCATCAGCGACATCATACCATTTGTTTTCTTCCTGGAGCGTGCCCTGCGAAGAGTGCTGGATCAGGCCGTAGATGAGCGTAAAGAGGAAGAAGAAGAGTTGTGGTTACCATCACCACCAGAAACAGCCTTATCAGCATCGCTTGCTGGACCAGCGGCAACGCTGGTAGAGGATTGTGAGGAAGATGAGTCAGAGGAGGAATGTGGCTTTGAGGAGGAGGAGGAAGACCAACCACAACAGGCATCCCAGGGTGCTCGTTGTCACCTATCTGGTACCCGTGGTGTTGTATGTGGCTGGGGGGAAGAAGATACCTTCAGTGAGATCACTGAGGATGAGGAACGGGACATGAGTAGCTCGGCATCCAACCTTTTGCAAATGGGGTCTTTCATGCTGTCGTGCCTGTTGAGGGACCCTCGTATAAAAAAGCTGAAGGAGAATGACCTCTAATGGGTGTCCATGCTACTAGACCCCTGGTATAAGCATAAAGTGCCTGATATGTTACCGAATTACTGCAAGTTGGAAAGGATGCAGCAGTTCCAAAATAAAATAAAAAGTATGCTTTACACAGCGTATAAGGGTGATGTCACAGCACAATGGGAATCTAACAGGGGTAGAGGTGAAAGTAATCCTCCAACTCCCACGACCATGACGGCAAGGACAGGACACTTTACAGATGTGTTGTTGATGGAGGACATGCAGAGCTTTTTAAGTCCTATGCATCGCCACAGCCCTTCGGGGTCCACCCTCAGAGAATGACTCGACCGACAGGTAGCAGACTACCTTGCCTTAACTGCAGATCTCGACACTCTGAGGAGCGATGAACCCCTTGACTACTGGGTGTGTAGGCTTGACCTGTGGCCTGAGCTATCCCAATTTGCGATAGAACTTCTGGCCTGCCCCGCTTCAAGTGTCCTGTCAGAAAGGACCTTCAGTGCAACAGGAGGTATTGTCACTGAGAAGAGAAGTCGCCTAGGTCAAAAAAGTCTAGATTACCTCACCTTTATTAAGATGAATGAGGGATGGATCCCGAAGGGACTGACATTAGGCAATACATTCAAGTAAAAAAGGCCTGATGAGATGAGCTGCCTTGGGCTAAAAATGGTCCACATGCTGCGTTTTTTTGTCTTCGAATGCCGGATGACTTGCGTGACTTATCCGCCACCAACTAGGGTTCAAGCCGCAATGTTTTAGGGCACTTTCTGCCTGGGAAACAAACATCAATTTTTCTTGCCGCTGCTACAGCAGCGGCTGCAACAATACCTAATTTTTCAGGCATGTGTACATGCCAAATTTTTCTGGCCTCTGGTGCTGCACTGTGGCTTCAAAAACCAAACCAAAAAAGGCACGTAACAGGGATTAAACTGATAGGAATAGTACTAATTAACACACCACTCCTATCTGGTGGCACATTAGATTGCACGCGCAGTGCCCCAAATTTGAAGTAGGAGGACCGACCAAGCATCTTTTTCCATCTCCCAGTTCCTAAAATCCATGCCATATACACTTCCCCTGATAGGGGACGTAACAGGGATTAAACTGATAAGAATAGTACTACTTAACACACCACTCATATCTGATGGCACAGTAGATTTCACGCGCAGTGCCCCAATTTTGCAGTCGGAGGACCGACCAAGCATCTTTTTCCATCTCCTGGTTCCTAAAATCCATGCCATATACACGTCCCCTGATAGGGGACGTAACAGGGATTAAACTGATAAGAATAGTACTACTTAAAACATCACTCATATCTGGTGGCACAGTAGATTGCACGCGGTGCTCTGACAAAATGCAGAAGGACATTTGGCAGACGGACATTTGGCAGACGGACATTTGGCCGACAGACAGAAAGCTAAAGAATGTTCCAATTTCGGCCGAGGGCAGATACGTTCCAGAGTGCTCTGTTCTAATCAGAGCCTCGGGCGCCGCAACTGCCTCTGGGAACCTTACCATGGGTCCCAGACTGCACGTCTTGTAATTCTCTGTCTGGGAAATTATCTATGTATCAAATCTATCTATTTATCTATCAAATCTATCTATCTATCGTATCTATCAAATGTATCTATTGCATCTATTGATCTATCTAATCTATGTATCTATCTATCTATCTATCTATCTATCAAATCTATCTATCTCGTGGCCGGACTGTTATCTGACAGCCACTTGTGTTTCGGCCAAATGTCCGTCGGCCAAAAGTCCGGCCACGATTGCACGCACAGTGCCCCAATTTTGAAGTAGGAGGACCGACCAAGCATCTTTTTCCATCTCCCGGTTCCTAAAATCCATGTTCTAATCAGAGCCTCAGGCGCCGCAACTGCCTCTGGGAACCTTACCATGGGCCCCAGACTGCACGTCTTGTAATTCTCTGTCTGGGAAATTATCTATCTATCAAATCTATCTATTTATCTATCAAATCTATCTATCTATCATATCTATCAAATGTATCTATTGCATCTATTTATCTATCTATCTAATCTATGTATCTATCTATCTATCTATCTATCAAATCTATCTATCTCGTGGCTGGACTGTTATCTGATGGCCAAATGTCCGTCGTCCAAATGTCCGTCGGCTAAAAGTCCGGCCACTATTGCACGCGCAGTGCCCCAATTTTGAAGTAGGAGGACCGACCAAGCATCTTTTTCCATCTCCCGGTTCCTAAAATCCATGCCATATACACGTCCCCTGATAGGGGACGTAACAGGGATTAAACTGATAAGAATAGTACTACTTAACACACCACTCATATCTGGTGGCACAGTAGATTGCATGCGGTGCTCTGACAAAATGCAGAAGGACATTTGGCAGACGGACATTTGGCCGACAGACAGAAAGCTAAAGAATGTTCCAATTTCGTCCGAGGGCAGATACGTTCCAGAGTGCTCTGTTTTAATCAGAGCCTCGGGCGCTGCAACTGCCTCTGGGAACCTTAACATGGGTCCCAGACCGCACGTCTTGTAATTCTCTGTCTGGGAAATTATCTATGTATCAAATCTATCTATTTATCTATCAAATCTATCTATCTATCGTATCTATCAAATGTATCTATTGCATCTATTGATCTATCTATCTAATCTATGTATCTATCTATCTATCAAATCTATCTATCTCGTGGCCGGACTGTTATCTGACAGCCACTTGTGTTTCGGCCAAATGTCCATCGGCCAAATGTCCGTCAGCTAAAAGTCCGGCCACGATTGCACGCGCAGTGCCCCAAATTTGAAGTAGGAGGACCGACCAAGCATCTTTTTCCATCTCCCGGTTCCTAAAATCCATGCCATATACACGTCCCCTGATAGGGGATGTAACAGGGATTAAACTGATAGGAATAGTACTACTTAACACACCTTATAATAACGCAGAGAGAGGCAACGCAGAGAGAGGAGTCTGAAGAAGAGGAGGAAGGTGGCTTTGAGGAGGTGGAAGACCAAACACAGCAGGCGTCCCAGGGGGCTTGTTGTCACCTTTCGGGGACCCTTGGTGTTGTACGTGGCTGGGTGGAGGAAGAGACCTTCAATGACATCAGTGAGGACAAGGAACTGGACATGGCTAGCTTGGTATCCAACCTTGTGCAAATGGGTGTTTGCGGTTGTGCAAATGGACTGTTTGCGGTTGTTTGCGGTGCGATAAACGGGGAGTTTAGTCTGTCACTGTGAAGCAGGCATAACCCTTACACTACCTGATCGATACAACATCATACCTGATGTTTTAAAGCACGTTATTCCAAACAATTTAGGAATGTTAGGTGATTTATGCCCTTTATGGATTAAAACCAGACTCTGCATCAACTATGTAATTTTCTGTGGGAGTTTTGCCATGGATCCCCCTCCGGCATGCCACAGTCCAGGTGTTAGTACCCTTGAAACAACTTTTCCATCACTATTGTGGCCAGAAAGAGTCCCTGTGGGTTTTAAAATTTGCCTGCCTATTGAAGTCAATGTTGGTTCGCCCGGTTCGCCCGTTCGCGAACATTTGCGGAAGTTCGCGTTCACCGTTCGCGAACGGAAAATTTTAAGTTCGCTACATCACTAGTGATCATGCACCTGGACAGTCATTCATTCACATTACGAGGGGTTGTGTCCTTCACTCACCAGAAATTCTCTCAGTCATTATGTGGCCTATTGTAGAAGGAACTCTGTTGGCTGGAAAAATATGATGACCTGTGTTAAAGAATCACAATGGCCTCTAAAAAACAAAACAAACAAAACAAATACAACCCCAAGTTGCATCATTCAAAAAGGTGGGAAATGTTTTGTTAATAAAAAAAAATTCCTACTTAAAAGAAAGAGTGTCAACAGAAAGGAAAATGTTTATATGAATTGTTCCATAATATTGATGTTTAACCAGTTTAAACAGTTCCATGTTTTTTTAAAAGTAATTCTTCTGTTGTCTGTAACAATCATCTGCTAGTATTGGCGGGAGATGTGGGAGGTAATCGGAGAGGATAGTCCAGCAGTGGAAGGGCGGAAGGGGCTGGGATGGGGAGCTACACTATAGAAAAAAGGTAGGATGGGAGTCCCTAACCAACAATTGCTGAAGGGGGAAGGTGGGGGGGACCCCTACACTGCAGAAATGATATATATATATATATATATATATATATATTTATTTATTAAGGTATTTTATAGGTACTGGCAGGCAGCTGCCAGTACCTAAGATGGTATACACTAGTTAGAGGGGGAGGGTTAGAGAGCTGTTTGAGAGGGATCAGGGAGGTTGGAGGGTAAGGGGGGATCCTACGCTGCAGAAAATAGAAAAAAAACAAAAAAACATTTTTTTTAAAAAGTTAATATTAACCTCACAAGCTACCTTATACATTCATTCATAATAATAGACGTGTGGTGTGCAGCTGCAATTAGTGGCATTCTAATTACCAAAAAACAATAACCTAACCATGTAGCCTAACCATGTACGTGTATGTCTGCTATTTCTTCTGAACAAAGGAGTTCCCAGAGAAGCTTTTACAATCATTTGTGCCATAATTGCACAAGCAGTATGTAAATAATTGCAGTGAGAACCCCAAAGTTTGTGAAAAAGTTAACAATTTTTTTTATATGTTTGCATTTTGTGATGAAATGTTGGCATGAAATATACCAAAATGGGATTAGATCAATACCTTGGGTTGTCAACTTAAAAATATGTATATATATATATATATATATATATATATATATATATATATATATATTTGACAGGTAAATGAAAATAAAACAAACAAGGCTCTATTTCTGTTTAAATAAAGTGATAGCAAAAATGCTAAAAATTCTCCGGTATTTTGGGCAAGGTCTTCTCTGAGATTCCCGGTAGTGAAGGGGTTCATTTTGCACAAACACAGCACAAACTAACTGTATATTTATATTTAGTTACATGGGGTGCTAACTTCACACAGCTTTTGCTTTGTAAGTAACACTTAAAATGAAATCACTTCACAATCTGTGTTTTGGACCTAATGTTTTGAATAATAAAGGTCTTTTTTTAATTGATAAGCTGAAGGATATGCATTTTGTGATTTGGTCAGCATCCTCTGTGTGATGTTACAGTACGAGGATCTGTTTCCATATCGTTGCTTTTGACAATCGTATGCATTAAAATTTAAGACATTAGGTTCTGACTTAAACTAAAAGAAGGAAAAAAAACATGGCAAATATTACTTAGAATATACAAATAAGGAAATATTGACTAACTAAACTTGTGGAACTTAACTCCTGTTTTACAAATTTGTACTTAATTATTTACTATTTATCTTTCTACCAATATATAAATGAATGTGCACAGCAAAGAGTAAATGACCTACATACTGAAAAAAGTTTGGTAAAAACTCCTTAATTTGTCTCAAAACTCTCTACATTGTTTTTTTTGTTTTGTTTACTTTGACCACAATATCTTTCTGCCCTCTAGGCCTTTAGGACTTGAATAATTTCAGCTACTACTTTAACTTTTCACCTTTTGATGGTTAATTCTAAGGCCCAAAAATATTCTCAGTCAATGCATATTTACTTATAAAATGAATAGGTTCCAGTAGCATCTCTATACTGATGAAATGAAATCATTTCTATCTTCTCACAATCTGTCTCCCTCTCTTTTAAAGGGCCACTAAACCCAAAATCTTTCTTTCATGATTCAGATAGAATATACAAATTTAAACAACATTACAATTTACTTCTATTATTTATTTTGCTTCATTTTTTAGATATCCTTATTTAAAGAAAAAGCAATGCACATGGGTGAGCCAATCACATGAGGCTTCTATGTGCAGCAACCAATCAGCAGCTACTGAGCATATCTAGATATGCTTTTCAGCAAAGAATATCAAGAGAATAAAACAAATTAGATAATAGAAGTAAATTAGAAAGATGTTTAAAATTGCATTCTCTTTCTAAATCATGAAAGAAAAAATGTGGGTTTCATGTCCCTTTAAGTTGCATTACTGTCGGCATCTCCAACACTTTCCTGCACAATATTATATCACCTCAAAATAAATATAGATGTAAGACAGACATTTCAATGGTATCCACTATTGCCGTTACAAAATTCAGAATTATTACAAAATCCAGACTTTTTCATGAATATGTTGTTTTTATTGAATAATATAAAAAATGTTCCCCACCAGTAAGTCCCAATCTTCTCTGCCCCCATCTTTCGTTTGTTTTTGTTTTTTTAATATGTGAATGCTAGTCAATATTTATTTAAAACAATAAGTAGTACTTTTCTGATACAGTAATGTGCTACCTTTCTGATTGTACAATGTATACAAAAGTATTACAAATTATGTAAAACTACCTTTAGATTGCATGCATAAGCTGTATTATTACATGCAAATATTGCCTAAGTTTCATAAGATATTGTTGAAATCCAAACCTTTCCCAGTCCCAAGTAGTTTAGATAAATAATTTTATATCTGTAATTGTGAAAAAATGTATAACAAACTAGATGTAAATGTAATTGTAAATTTATAGCGGGTAGCGCGTCTATTTCCCTCTTATATGACATCATGCTCACCAAACAAAGCTTGATTTATCTTGATAAACTGGGCAATACCTAGGCACATGCTTTTCCATCAATAGATCATGATAAAATTAAACTAAGTTGTGTAGCACTGAATAAATGTGAAATTTTGATGAGTTGGAAAGAATCGCACATTAAACTTATTAATAATTATTATTTATCCCCACTTAAATTATCAAAGATGTATCCGGCAAAAGTCAGCGGTTGCTCCAGTTGTACTAATCCAAAAGCGGATGTTCTCCATATGGTCTGATATTGCCCCAAAATTAACCAACTATGGCGGAAATTTGAGTATTGGTTTATTAGACAGTATAATGTATCCATCTCTTTTACACTAGAGGATGTTTTCTGGTTATATCACCAGAATAATTGTTCTTTTCAGGTAAAGACGTTAAACACTATTATACTAATGGTTAGGCATCAAATAGTGAAAAATTGGAAAGCCAAGATGGTTCCGGGCCTAATACAGATTCTGAAAGAAATTCAATACCAATTCATCTACAAATCATTTCACTCACAATTCTCCTCAGAAACAATAGTTAAAAGATTTTTAATCGTCTGGCTACCAATTATTAAATCATACTCTTTACCAATTCAAAAACGTATCCTATCCCCCTTTTTGACTTCTATTAGCTTTATGGAATTGGTCCTTCGGGACCTATTCCCTTACACATGGATGGCTAATTATAGGGACGTTCATTAAGAGATATTAGTCTTTTTAAAAACAGGTTAGAAAAAAAGTGGGCGCCTCATAGTGAATCACTATGAGGCGCCCACTTGTTTTCTAACGTAGATCATCGAGGTGAACGGAGATCATTCCCCCAAGCGGAGCTGCCCGATACACTCCTTTGTTTTACCTGAATTGAAAAAAAAAATTCAGAAATTTAACTTTTGTTTCCTTAACATGGACACTATCTATGTCCTTTATTAAGGTTAATCAATTTTATATTTGTCACAAGAATTCCATTGGGTTAAACAATATTTTACCATTTTACTCATTTTTACTCATTCCTGAGAGTTCACTTATCATTCACATCACAAACTCAAAAATATTTTGTTCACATTACATTATCACATTTTCACTAGTTAATTTTTTGTGCGCCACCTATCTGGGTGTTCTATCAGCCTGACCTTTCACTTTTTAAAAGCAGGGCATACTTTGTGTGCACGGGGTGAGGAAGAGAGTGGAATATCCCTGCTCCCCCTTTTTTTTTTTTTGTAAGACCGGAAGGTGCATAGGTATGGTCATATTTGTACCATCGTTAAATATCAACACGGTTTCTCTTTTTCTATATCCACTTTCTGTTTAGGGGCTAAGCTATGCAGTCCCCAATTGTATTCTCTCTTAAACATGAATTTCTGGTGATCTTATGTGAATCTAACATAAGAGTAAGAGATAAGATAGAGCATAGATTACTGTTAAATATATGTTCTCTTTATCTATGTTATTATTTGTCCTAAAATACCGTATATATATGTATACTATAGCATTGTATAATTTATATTTTGGTATGCAGTTATTGTATATTACATCTATCGATGGTACTGCAAAAGAAAGTTTATGTAAATAGAAGTAAATATGCTGTTAAATAGATGGACTGAAACCGTACTGATGATATATTATTTTTGTATGTGGTGTTGTATTTATGTTATAAAAACTCAATAAACATTTTTTTTTAAAAAAAAAACAACAATTACTGAAATGACAACCAAAACTATTTATTCATATGGAATAATCTAGTAAATATTGAGAATTCTCAGGGGGCTATAATGTTATATCTGTCATTGCTTCTGTATTTTGTGTATATAAGAAAACACACAGTTCTAAGAGCTTTAGGAGTAACAGGTTCCTAATGATTTATGAATTATCAACCTACCATAATTTATTAACAAATCAGTAAAATTCAATACATTATTAATTTCACAGTTACCTGTGCTTGACCTTATTACTGTTTCCACGGAGACTAGTACAATTTTTTTTTTTTTTAAAGGAACCTTGTAATTAAAATACATTTCTATTGTGTTATTATAGATTAACATATCAGCCAAGTCTAAACATTTTTAAAATAGCTATATTCCACCCACCATTTGCCTTTAGTCTGCAAACAACAAGACTAGCCACATATATAATGTTTGTATAAAACACATTTTTTGCGGTTCTTCTCAGTTAAAGTCAATTGAAAAAATCCTGAATTTTCAGAGCTATATTACATGAAAAGTATGCAAAAAAAAATAATGAAAGTATATTGCACAGTTGTTTCATAATGTATAACTAGGGTCGTATTTTGGCCTAGGCAAACAAGGCCCTTACCTCGGGCAGCGGATTTAGGGGGGCAGCACTTTTTGAGTCTGACTACACACACACACTCACTACACCCACACATACATGCACACTCACTACACCCACACACTGCGCTACATATACTAACACCACACACACACACTACACGCATACACCATATATATACATAGATGCACACAATCACTACACCCACACATACATGCACACTCACACTACACACGCACACTGCACTACATATGCTCACACTACACACACATGTATACACCATATATATATATATATATATATATATATATTATATATATATATATATATATATATATATATATATATATATACATACATACATACATACACACAATCACTACACCCACACATACATGCACACTCACTACACACGCACACTGCGCTACATATACTCACACCACACACACACACTACACGCATACACCATATATATACATAGATACACACAATCACTACACCCACACATACATGCACACTCACACTACACAAACCACACTGCGCTACATATGCTCACACTACACACACACGCACACACCATATATATATATATATATATATATATATATACATACATACACACAATCACTACACCCACACATACATGCACACTCACTACACATGCACACTGTGCTACATATACTCACACTACACACACACACTACACACACACCATATATATACATAGATACACACAATCACTACACCCACACATACATGCACACTCACTACACACGCACACTGCGCTACATATACGCACACTACACGCACACACCATATATATACATAGATACACAAAATCACTACACACATACATGCACACTCACACTACACATGCACACTGAGCTACATATACTCACACTACACACACACTACACGCACACACCATATATATACATAGATACATGCAATCACTACAACCACACATACATGCACACTCACACTACACACGCACTATGCGCTACATATACTCACACTACACACACATGTACATGCACACACCATATACACACATACACACACTCACTACACCCACACATACACGCACACTCACACTACACATGCACTCTGAGCTACATATACTCACACTACACACACACATACACACACACCATATATATATATATACATACACACACTCACTACACCCACACATACATACACACTCACACTACACACACACTCTGCGCTACATATACTCACACTACACACACACACCATATATATATATATACATACACACAATCACTACACCCACACATATGCGCACACTGACACACTACACACACCATATATTTATATATATACATACACACACTCACTACACCCACACATACGCACACACTCACACTACACACGCACACTGTGCTACATATACTCACACTACACACACGTACATGCACCCACCATATACATACACCCACACTTACACACATGTACACACACGTGCACTTGAACATGAACACAGGATAGGTCCATATCCCAGAGAAATACAGTTATAACTTTTAAAAGAAGCATTTTAGTAATAGAGGTATTTTTGAAAAAAAAAAATTCTATTTCATATTCATATGCATCCATGCACATTTAAATGTTGTCCTTTCTATCCCTTTAAAACAGTTTCCTCAAGTTAGCTCATTTTCTGTTTGAAATTAGAATAGAGAGATTTTGTGGAGACAATTTGGGGGACAATTCATTTTAAGATAAATTGACTGAACATAATGCTTATTTTGGTGTGTGACTATAAAAAAAGACTTTTGAATGGTAGCATATATGGCTCATGAAAAAGTTTCAGCTATTTATACTAGCCAGATATACTCTGAAGTCTTCATTAAATGTTAATCTTGACAATTTGATTTTTTCCATTAAATCATATCTCAAATGTTGCTATTTTAAATAAATAAAAAAAAAAAACAAAGTTCAATACATTCATTAATTTTAAAGTGCCATTAGAACCATTAAAACATGTGGCCAAAAGTCTAATAGATGATTACTTTTTGTGTCTCTTAGTCTTGCAACATTAGCCTATGGCACTGGTTTTCAAACCTATCCTCAAGCCTCCCCAACAGACCAGGTTTTCAGGATTACCTTGGAAGAGAGCAGGTAAAATAACCATATTTAATAATCAGCTGATTATTTCACCTGTACTCTAGTTCAGATATTCTCAGAATGGGACCTGTTAGGGAGGCCTGAGAACAAGTTTGGAAACCAGTGCCCTAAGGCAACAATAACAGTAATGGTTCTAGACCACAGGTTTTCAAACCTGTCCTCTGGCTTCCCTAAGAGGTCACATTTTGATGATATCCGAACTGGAGCACAGGTGAAATAATCAGCTGATTAGTAAAAGTTATTATTTTACTTGCTCTCATTCAAGGTAATCCTGAAAACCTGGCCTGTTGGGGATGCCTGAGGACAGGTTTGAAAATCAGTGGTCTATGGGAATCAATAGTTGAATATTAATAAAATCTTATGACTTTGAATGTTGATTCCCACAATCATACAAAAGCACAGTAACTTTAAGAAAGAAGGCTAGAATGTTTATTCTCATTGATCATTTGACTCCTGTTTCAAAATGTATTCCTGTAGACTTATGTTGCAAAATTAAGAGATACACAAAGCAAACAACTATTACAATGTAGTCTGTATGTTACAATTTAAAATCAATTGATGTGTGCATAATTTAATGTTTTAAATAAATGTTGAAAAAAAATCACTAATTTCCTACCCATTTTGTTTTGACCTCTATAATTATAAAACTGATGTTTCATGTAAGGGACACAATGGAATTGTTTTTTTCTTTAAGGATTAGCAATATTTTAGAAATTCTACTAATTAAAGAAAAAATGTATTCTATCAAATAAACAAACATCTTAAGATCAATTATATAAATTATCAATTATAGGCCATACCTATTGAATCAAAACCAACATTAAGGGGTAGATTTAATAAGCAGCGGATGCTGCTATCTACACCTGTAGTTTCCTTAACTTCTCCGCCACCTTTTAGGTGGCAGACTGCAATCATCCCTATCCGAAACAGATGTCAATCCTATGGGGATGTCAATCGGGATGATTGACAGCCCCTGCTAGCAGCCATTTGGCTGCGAATTTTCAGGGGGTGGAATTGCACAAGCGTATGTTGTCTGCATTTAGTGATGCTGGGCGGACATGATTCGCTACAGTGAATCATGTCTGCCCGGCATTTAATTAATTGACCCCTAAGTCAAAACATTTAAAATAAATCAAGTAGATGAAATATATATTTTGGTAATCAATGAGCCTAACATCTTTAATCATTCAATTTTAGAAAAATTTCCTACAAGCACTTTGAGCATGTAAATTAAAAGATAGTAAAATATAATTAGCTATAGTCCTTGTATCCAATTTTTTTAAGAGAAAGCACAATGGACCCATAAACTATAACTAATGCATTTCCTTATATCTATGCTTCTTTGTATAACTACAATACAATTCTGTTATACAAAGATAATAAAAGTAGAGTAGGCATTTTTAGCTTACTGTATATTTTCCAAGTTATCCCAGGACGATATAGGGTTCTAATTATCAAGCTGTGATTGCAGCTTCAGAGTCTGAGCTAGCCTGCAATGCTAGTTAATAAGCAGTAGTTTTAAGAGGTCCAACTAGGATAGTCGGCAAGCCCTGCTCTAGAGCAATTGGTTACCTAAGATCAGGGGGCTCGGCTCCACATGATACTGGGCATAAAGGTTTGTGATAGCAAACCTTGTCTGACATAATTTAATACATGAGGCCAATAGCATCTATGAATGTCCCAATCTTTCTTCAAGAAGTAATTAAAGTGACTTTTAAGCTATTAAAGGGATTGGATCCTTAAAACTTGGTAACGCTCAGGAGCTTAAGATTTTACAAAGATTTTGACACTGAGTTTAAACTTTGGCTCCATATATTAATTTATAATTATCAAGTAGTCTTCATCCAGAAAAAGGGGAGTACAAGATAATATTAGAGCATTAATATAATTGACTCAAAAGAATGATATAACTGCTGTGCTCCTGTCAATAGACACTGAGATAACATTTGAGTCAATTGGACATTCATGTAAGCCACTTCAGAAGCTTTTGGTTATGAGGGCCACTTTGTTTTACAAATAATAAGGATAATTTACAGTTATCCTACAGTATATATAAGAATATATGGTTTCCAATCTGACACTATTAAGATGAAGAATATTACACAACAGGAATGTCCTCTCTCCACTTTGAGTTTCACTTTGTGTAGATAACCTCTAGTTACTCTACCACCTCTAGCTACTCTTATCCATTGATTTCACTTTCTAACCTAAACACATTAATTGAGAATTTTTTTGAAGGTGTCATGATATAAAATGAATGTGAAGCTCTCACAGA
Organism: Bombina bombina; assembly: GCF_027579735.1. Lineage (NCBI taxonomy): Eukaryota > Metazoa > Chordata > Amphibia > Anura > Bombinatoridae > Bombina > Bombina bombina. The sequence goes on along the minus strand of NC_069500.1, from coordinate 996,941,316 downwards.
GCGTACTTTTTTTCATTCTTTAAATCAAATTTTGATTTTAAATGGGTGATATAACATGTTACTATTTTGGGTATTAATATTATCACGTTTGTGACATCTTTTTAAAGCTTACTATATATCATTATTGAACACATCTGGAAATAATTTTTAAATGGTCTAATTTTAAAACTAGTAGGTAAAATGTCTCCACTAAGATGATTATATCACCAAGGTGGCTTTGCTTTTTAGAACTTTTCTCTTTAGGTCCTTGTCCTAATATTACAAAAACTTTAAATAGAGATATTTAATTAAATATAGAGGCAAATCAGCTATTCTTAGACAATCAACATTATTATTATTCTCCAAGTCCTAAAGCAAAGTTATTGTCACGGATTTGATATAAAATTATTAAGCAGTACAAATGTCACCAATAATGTTTTTAGTAGAAGAGAAAGGATAGAGGTGGTAAGGACAAGCCTCCTTTAGAGGTAAAAAGGACAAATATTTGGGGATTTGAAGAATGTCTGGGATGAGCATAAGGCTATCCTATGCACTAAATAAGCTTTCACATTTAGGACATTTTGGGCAGACTTGTTGGGCCTATGGTTATTATCTGGTGTTTAAATCTAAGTTTCTATCTATGATAAAATACATTGGGTTAAAATTGAGAATCTGCACTCTTCAGATGAGACATTGTTAATAATTGGTGTTACTAGTGATGACAAGTGTTGCAGACATATTACATGACTGCACAATCACTCAAAATTTGATATTTCTTTAATTTGAAACACTAATAATAATAGTTTTTTTAAGGAATCATTATTAACACCCTTGTAAATTATATTTTATAAACCTATTTTTTATATTTGTAGTTGGTCTGATAAAATATTATGCATCTCCATTTCTCATAGCACTGGAGACGTTTATTACAGAATCTTGCAAGTCCATAAACCTTTACATAATCTGACCCATAGAATAAAGAATTACTTACTACAATTATAACGTGTAAGAGAATACTGAGTCAATTTACTTAATAGAGGTTAAGATGAGAGGTACATTTTTAAAATTTATACATTTTTAAATCAATTTATGAATAAAAAATATGGATTTATGTTTAAATGGGAATATAAGCAGGATTCATGCTTTCTTTAGAGAAATTGTATTCCTTCATAGAGCAATTTGAAAAATGATAATGACATAGTATCTGAATATACAAGCATATTCTAGCACATTCTAGCTCCCATTGAATATATGATATCATGCTTGTCCTGTTGCCTTAATTACTATAAATAATCTGAAGAACCTACACCTCCTGGAGTCAGTTTCCAGACTCAAAAAGTATATTAATCAATTAAAGCACCAGTAAGTTCAGTAAAAACATGGAAAAAAGCCATAATACAATGTTGTCAGAAAGTTCTAGCACCAATTTCGGCAAGATTAAATGAGGGAGAAATCAGCAGAACATGGTAATTGTGCATAGAATAATGTATGATAAGACCAACATTTTTCTGAAGGCTACTGATAAAGACTGCAATTTATTAATATTTTTTTAAAAAAAAAAACGATAGATCCTAATGTTTCTTTGTAAACACAGCAAAAATACTCTCCTTTAAATAAATTGCTGAATACATTATGGGGTAGATTATAAGTGGAGCACTAATTTATCGCACACACACAAATGACAAATTTTCCAATTTACGGGCACGCGATAATTAACCAGCCATTACAAGTGGCTGGTTATTGCTACTGTCATGAGATGCAGGACATATGCAGGACACAGCAATGATGGTACAACTCTTATTTACAGAGCATAGCAATACACATCCAGACAGGTTGATTGCACTAAACTAACTGCGACACAGACACCGGACCTCAGCCCCGCCCACATACTAGTGACATCACATCCTGCTCTCATCACATCTTCCCCTTTTTCAAAGGCAAAGCATACATTTGCATATAATAAATAACAAGGTACACCAACAGGGTATACAACAACATTTTTGTTTTTGAACATTATAAAAACAGATAGATTAGAAAACATGAACAAATAAATTACATCCTGACTTGGACATCGGGGTAGACTACCCTAGTCCACAGTAACCATGGGATTATTCTGCCCATACTTCCGGTCACTGTTCTAGCTAAAGTCAGTCCCTGTATCGGGCCGGAAGTTTCACCACTCTTCCGCTTGATGTAACTTTGCATGAACTGTCCTCTGATACAGAAGATGGTGAACAAGAGTCTGCTGGAGGCAAAGATATATCCCCGCTGTGATCTTGCTGAGGGGAAGGCACCTCTCTTAGAACAGGGGATCCCACTGGCGGTGGTACTGAGGTATCCGGTTCCAGACTCTCAGGTACAGACTGAAGATGTCTTCGGTTACGGCGTGTAACCGTCCCTCCCTCTGTAAGGACTGTGTAAGACCTTGGTTCTGGAGAGCGGCCCACTACCATAGCAGGCGTCTTCCATTTCTTCTCATCATCCAGTTTAATTCTGACACTTTGGCCCGCTTTCAGTTCCTGTAAAGGCCTGACAGAATGTCTCCTGTCGTAGAAGAAACGATAACCCTTTTTGGCCTCTTCATCCCTCCTAAGGACTTCGTCCCGAGGAACAGGGCCAGGCGGCTTGAAGACACCCACTGAGGGTAAAGTGGTGCGAATCTGGCGTCCTAGCATCAGTTGTGCCGGGCTAAACCTGGTGGCTTGAATGGGCGTCGCCCTGTATGACAAGAGGGCTAGGTACGGCTCAGATTGCTTTAGAATTAATTTTGTTGTTTGAACTGCCCTTTCAGCCATTCCGTTGGCCTGCGGATAATGTGGACTTGACGTGGAATGTACAAAATCATATTCCCTGCTGAAAGCACTGAACTCTGTAGAAGCGAACTGCATACCATTATCACTCACCAGCTCCATTGGAATGCCCCAGCGGGCGAACAAACTCTTCAGGCGAATGATAACGGCCTGACTTGTGATATAATTCAGGGGTGCAATTTCCAAATACCTGGAATAGTAGTCGATCACAACAAGAAACTTTTTCCCGTGCAGTTCACACAAATCAGCAGCTACTTTCTGCCACGGCCCCGCAGGCAGCGGAGTAGACATCAAGGGCTCCCTTCTCTGAGTAGGCTGGCGTTCCCGGCAAAAGGCACATTTAGACACGTGATTTGCAATGTCGGAGCTGATCCCAGGCCACCACACAGCTGTAGCTGCTCTCTCTCTGCACTTTGTAATGCCTAAGTGGCCATCATGAATCCTGTTTAACATCTCTTTCCTCATGCTGACAGGAATTACAATGCGGTCTTGGAACAGCACCAACCCCTCCAGCTCCATGAGCTGCGACCTCTCTGGCTGGTAAGCACTTAAAGACATCCAGGCTGCCCGGCTCTCGGGCCAGCCTTCTCTTATGTACCTTATAACTTCTTGCAGATCTGTGTCCAAATATGTTTCTTTCTTTATCTCTTCCAGTTTCCTTGAAGAAATGGACTTAGAGGCCAGAACTGAATCAACATACACATTCACATCCGATTCTGTGGAGGATTCTTCAGCAGCAGCCAGCGGAAGCCTGGATAGTGTATCTGCCACAACCAGCTGTTTCCCCGGCACATGCACTGCCTGAACATTGAACCTGAGCAGTCTCATTAAAAGTCTCTGGTATCTCAAGGGTGTTTTGTCAATGTCATAAGAATTGATTAGAGGGACTAGCGGTTTGTGGTCAGTTTCCAGACTAATTTTCTCCAAACCCACTAGATAACGCTAGCCAGGCACTCTTTCTCAATTTGAGCGTATTTTGACTCCGCAGCCGTCAGTGTGCGGGAACAGTAGGCGATGGGCTGTAGTTTGTTGTCATTCAGCTGCAGGAGTGCAGCCCCCAACCCATAACTGCTTGCATCAGCACCAACCACAGTCTTTTTTGAAGGGTCGTAGAACCCCAGCACTGGGGCAGACCCCAGCAGGGACTTGGCATGCAGGAACGCTTTTTCTTGTGAGGGTCCCCAGACCCAGGCAACATCTTTCTTAAGCAACTCTGTGATAGGGTGTAAAACTGTAGATAAATCTGGAAGAAACTTGCCCACATAATTTACAAGGCCCAATATCTGTCTCTGCTCATGTACATCAGAAGGGCTTTTCATCTGTTCAATAGCCCGAATTTTCTCGGGGTCTGGCTTGATGCCATCCCCGTTGATGATATGCCCAAAGTAGCATAATTCAGTTTTCCTAAAATGACATTTTTCTTTATTCAGCTTCAGCCCAGACTCTTTGATAGCCTGCAGCACACAACTCAAATGCTGATCATGCTCCTCCACTGTAGACCCATACACTAGAATGTCGTCCATGACGACTGCTGTACCCACGTGGCCACTCAGGAGAGAACTCATTTCCCTTTGAAAGATTTCAGGAGCGGAGGATATCCCAAAGGGGAGTCTGCAGAAGCAGAACCGACCTACCGGTGTGATAAAGGTAGTCAGTTTGCGGCACTTTGGATCCAGGGGGATCTGCCAAAAGCCGCTAGAAGCATCTAATGTGGAAAAGAACTTCGCCCCAGCCAACTTCGGGGCTATATCTTCCAATGTCGGCAGCACAAATCTCTCCCTCTTCACTGCCTCATTAAACCTTTTCAGGTCCACACAGATGTGCACCTTTCCGTTTTTCTTAGCAACTGGAACAATGGGGGCACACCAATCAGTTGCTTCAACAACCTCTTCAATAACCCCCATAGACTTCATGCGCATGAGCTCTTTCTCCACTTGAGGCATGAGCGGGAACGGAATTCTACGAGGAGTAGAAATACTGTATGGGACTGCGTCACTTTTAAGTGCTATACGGACAGGTTTGCAGTTCAGTAGGCCCAACTCGCCAAACATATCTTCAGAGATCTCATTCACTCTGGCCACGAGGCCCAAGTCACAGGCTGCTTTTCTGCTCAATAAACTGTTAACACACTGACCTCGTATCACACGCACCCACATGGTGAACTTCCTTTGTTTGTACTCACAACTGGCAAGAAATTTCCCCACACAATCAATGCGGCCACCAGGACTATGGACATTTGTAGTAACCTTCGCCAGCTGGGGCTGTCGAGGCAGTTTCATAAATTCAGCAAAAGACATTACAGTGATATCTGCTCCTGTGTCAATCTTAAAATCAACTTTGGCTCCCATTACAGTAAAAGTAACTTTCCAATCTTCCTCTGAGCTTGTCCGTTCCACAACAGACCCCACAAAAGACACTTCCTGACCCTCCTGGTCACTGTCCACCTGCATCTCCTTAATGTATTCAGTTTTACACACCACTTCAAAATGGCCTATTTTGTTACATTTTCTGCATCTTTTATCTCTGGCTGGGCATATAGCACTCTGATCATGAGCCCGGTAGCACCGTGTGCATCGGCCATGTTGCGCCCATCCACTTCTAGGCATTTCCAGTACTTTAGATCTACCGCTCACACTGTGCCTTTCACTAGTAGTTTTCCTAGACTGTTGCACTTCATCCACAATACTCTCAGACCTCAGATCAGCACTTTGCTTTTTCACCAGTTCACTCTGGCGGGCCATCCTAATAGCCCCTTCTAACATTAAATCAGGCTCTAACTGCAGCTTCAGGGAGACTTCAGCATCTGCAATTCCAATAACTATTCTGTCTCTGATTTGCTCTTCTTTAGCAACACCAAACTCACAGAATTCAGCTAATTCATACAGGCTGCGCACAAATGACTCCACAGATTCTCCCACACGCTGATTACGTTTGTGAAAACAAGCTCTCTCATGAATCACATTTCTTTTGGGCACAAAGTGGGCACTGAGTTTATCCATAACTATATCAAAGTTAACTTCTTCCCCTTCTTGGAAAGTAAAAGCATTGAACACTGGCTCTACATCTTTCCCCATAGAGTATAAAAGAGAATTAACTTGTACTTCACCACTCTCCTTGTTCAGTTTGGATGCAATCCTGAAGTGCTGAAACCGCTGACGCCATGTGGGCCAAGCTGCAGGCTGAGAAAAGTCAAAAGGCTCAGGTGGGGTAAACTTTGACATTGCAATCGATCAGGAACAGAAGCGCAGTCCAGAACTTCTGACACCATGTCATGAGATGCAGGACATATGCAGGACACAGCAATGATAGTACAACTCTATTTTATTACAGAGCATAGCAATACACATCCAGACAGGTTGATTGTACTAAACTAACTGCGACACAGACACCGGACCTCAGCCCCGCCCACATACTAGTGACATCACATCCTGCTCTCATCACAGCTACCACAAACTCACAATAGCAATTAGTGCTCAGAAAATTAAACAGAGATCAGATCTCTGGTTAATTTTCTAAATGTCCCCCGATCACCCACAAAATAAAGTGGTGTGTTTTGGTTTAAAAAAATGAAAAAAAAAATAAGCAAAAAAAATGCTTAAAGCAGTTATAAGGAAGTGGCGGGTGTAGGTTGTTATAAAAAATGGCAATGAAAAGTGCCTTTACATTGTAGTTTATGAGGACTGCGTTATTTCTGTAAATATATATGTATATGCTTATAAACATATATATTTATATTTGCTGCCCATCACTGTGCAACTTACCCCCTTTGCTGTGCTAGTTGTCATGCCGTGTCTGACAGCATTAGAACGAGGCTTCCATTGGAGCCTTTGGAAGCGCACTCTTGTAAGCGCAATGCTTTCATGCAATGCAAATATGAGCTTGCATTGGTATTGCACCTCACTTGTAATACCAGCTCAAATTTGTGTGCGCTGGTATTACTCAGTTGAGCGCAAATATAACTTTCACTTTCAGTTCCGTTGGGACTATTGGCTTACACCTTTACCCCCAGTTTGGAGGGAGGAGTGTCTGGGTTGTGCAGCTAGCAGCGAGACATCTAAACAAGCCACCGGAAAATAGGCTGGGACGGCCGCCGATCTCCTAGAGAAAGAACTGCAGCAATCGCGGGAGATCCAAGAAGAGAAGCCGCGATCAGCGGCACTAACACCGGAGCGCAAGGACTGTAAGACGCTCCGAGTGTCAATCAACAAGAAGGAGGAACCGCAAACGGCGATACTCACTAAAGGGACGCCGAGGATCTGGAGCAGCGATGGTGAAATCAAGTATGGTTTAATAACATTTTTCTACTTGTAGTTCCTTAGCTGGTGGCAGTTAATGCTGTGCTGATTTGTGTATGCCACGTTTAGGTTTGATACAGCCTTTGTGAGTGTTGCTTCTGTCTCAAAAGGAATACAGCCTTTGTATACACACGTTTTTGCCTCAAACTGCCAGCTATTTCTGGACTGCATTGAGTTTTTTGTTTATATACGCTATCCACTTGATGTCTGTCTACAGCGTTTAATGTATTTGAATCTGAATATGGATATTATGGTTTCTATTGCTAGCTGCTTGTTGCACAGGTAACGGCCCAGGTATTAGCCCCCAGCACCCACTTAAATTGTCTGAGAACTTTTGGTCCACTATTTCTGCTTCATCATTTATATGTGCATTTTCCCTGCTGTGGATAAATTTTAGTATTGGACTTTGGGGTACGGTCTAATAGCTGAACAAAATTACTATTTTTTATAGTTCCTTGACACAGAGCTGTTAGTTTATATTACTACCCATGACAGATATGGCTTGTAGTGTCTCCTTTTATTCAGTTAAAGACACAGACGATGACAATTTGGATTTATTGGAGTTAGCAGATGTCTTTGAACAAGATGTACCTAATACTCAACTTGGGGATTTTTTCATGGACATGGAATATTTGAAGATTAAAGAACAAAAATTAAAGTAGGACAAGTGGATTTTATCCAAATATCTCAGCCTGAAAATGATTCCACGAGGCTTGAGAATTAATAAATTTCCTACTTATGACATCAAAGACACTATCTTTATTGACAAGTGGAATCAAGCCCTTACAGACTGTTCACTTAAACTAATTACACTTCTTATAGAGTATAAGGATATGCTGTTAAATGATGTAAAGATTAAGATTTTGGATTTACAGGTTGAAATGAATAAGTATCAACAGCATGAAATGTATCCTAAATATGATGATATTCTAAAGGAAACTATGTCTGAATCTAGGAAGCTGATCATTCAGACGAAACACTCTAAGTTTATTAGAGACCAGAAAGACTACAATAAGGGAGTAGTCTATATTTGGCGAAAACGAGAAAGAGGTAGAGTCTGGTCTAATAGACAGAGTGTGAGCCAGAATGATCAGATTACTAATAATAAAGAAAAAAACAAGAGACAAGCTAATTGGAGACAGAGAACCCGTGTAGGAGAAACCCAAAAAAAGGTGGTGTTTTCAGATTCAGAGCCTGATTTAACAGATGAGGATAGATTTGCCTCAAGTTTTGAGGCAGATGGTTATTCAAGCTCTGAACCTGAGGATAACAGTTTTCCACAACCTCAATCGAGAGATGAGGGGGGAACTGTTGAGGCACAGCCAATAAAGGGTATCCTAAAAGATCACCAGAGTAAAGGGGCAGTACCCAAAAGAGGCAGTCGTAGGGGACGAGGTAGATCTCATTATCATATGGATACCAGGAGTAACCGGCAAGGGCAGAATGTTAACACTCCTGAAACTCAGGTTTTTCACTGGGCCCCCAGGCAACCACAAGGGGGAGGGAGGGGGACTATAGATCTACCCCCACCAGAGTCGAGCAATCATCGTTACCCAGTGAGGGGAAACAGGAGTGCTTTGAGGCAGAAGTACCAATAAAGGAGACCACTGTAATTAATCTTTCCTCACATGTATTGACATCAGTCGAGAATAAAGTGTTGAATTATGGCCTGGGTTTTGTTCCCTCACGGGAGTTTGATTTGTTCCAGACGATCTTAGACGTGAACAGACTCGTGAGGGACCTTACACTTAGGAAATATTTTCCCAACAATGATTCAAGGGGATCAAAAAAATGGAAAACAGCACACCAATTTACCTCTTCCAGTGGGGCACGGAGTAACAGACTTGCCAAGTCTCACCAAAGTCCATAAATTTCAAAAAACTCCAGCCACCAATTTCTTTAAAAGACCTTTATTCTTTTGTCATGGGTCCCATTGATATACAACGTTTCAAGCCAGCATTAGGCTCTTAGTCATGTACACTTTAATTATACAGGTTTCTGCTACTTATACCTACACCTGTTAGTCACTCACCTGGTGTTGATTAACCCATTCCATAAGGAACACAACTATTGCTATTGCAACAGTGACATCTTGTGGATGAAAGATATAGTACACCACATGTTTTTATTCTGAATTTTTCAGTGTTCCTTCATGGAATGGATGAACACCATCACACATTCTTAAAAATACATAAAACCTATATACAATTTAAAAGAGGAGTATAAAATCCCAATATCTATAGAGCCACAGTAGTATGAATCAATGTACATAATACATTCTCATTATCATTAATTTCAAACAAAAAAATAAACATACAGAAAAATTTAAAGAGATATACCTTCCCAAAAACACCTGTTTTTTTCAAAAAAATATTTTATTTTTCAAATCCTATTTGCCAATATTTGACCAGTTCTTATTATCCTTAGATATTTGCCAGTATTTGACCAGTTATTATTATCCATAGATATTAATGTCTATACCCATAATATTTTTATGTATTAGTTGACTTATCCATACGCTACATAATTAATTAGAGGTCAACAAAACAGACTCCAATCAAAGTCTTTGTTTAGACCCCTAGGGGTCAGGCAATCTAGTTTATAGATCCAGAACATCTCCCTCATTTTGAGGAGATGTTCCCTGTCACCACCCCTTCTTGGTTTCATTACCTGATCTATGATAAGGAATCTAAGTTGACTAATATTATGACCTGCAGAGAGGAAGTGAGAGGACACAGGAGCCTCCGTATTTTTACATCTTATGTTTGATTTATGTTCTGTTATCCTCTCCCTTACCTCTCTGCAGGTCTCGCCTATATAGATTAGTCCACATGGACACTTGATCATATAAATAGCAAAGGTGGTTCTGCATGTGAAATATTTATTTATTGTGAATTTCTGTCCGCTAGTTGGATGATAAAAGTTTTTTCCTTTTATCATGGAACTGCAATGGCTGCAGTTCAAGCACGGATAACAGCCATTATTTTTACTACCAATTGTTAATTGGATATTTCTTTTAGCAGAACCTATGTCAGTGTGTACAATCAAATCCTTAATGCTTTTATTTTTCTTATATGCTACCATGGGCACCTGTTTAAATTCTTCTACTTGTGGATTACATTCCCTTATTATATGCCAGTGTCTTTTTAAGACACTGGTTATTTTTTGACTGAACCTGTTATGTTGGGTGACAAATATTATATTGTTCTCTCCTTTCTTGCCTACCTTTCCTTGTCTCTGATTTTGTTTAGAGCCAGCTTCTACATTAGCCAATTGTTCCATTATCAAATTTCTAGGGTATTTTCTGGCAATAAATTTATTCGCCATATCCCCTAATGTTTGTTTACATTTATTGCTATCTGATACAATTCTCTTAACCCTAGTGAACTGGCTCTTAGGTATTGCTTTAAACACACTTTCTGGATGGCAGCTGCCATATTGTAGCAAATTATTCTTATCAGTCTTTTTTATATATAGATCAGTTTCTAAAAAACCTTTTTCTTTATATACATAAGTGTCCAAGTATGGACACTTATGTATATAAAGAAAAAGGGTTTTTAGAAACTGATCTATATATAAAAAAGACTGATAAGAATAATTTGCTACAATATGGCAGCTGCCATCCAGAAAGTGTGTTTAAAGCAATACCTAAGAGCCAGTTCACTAGGGTTAAGAGAATTGTATCAGATAGCAATAAATGTAAACAAAGATTAGGGGATATGGCGAATAAATTTATTGCCAGAAAATACCCTAGAAATTTGATAATGGAACAATTGGCTAATGTAGAAGCTGGCTCTAAACAAAATCAGAGACAAGGAAAGCTAGGCAAGAAAGGAGAGAACAATATAATATTTGTCACCCAACATAACAGGTTCAGTCAAAAAATAACCGGTGTCTTAAAAAGACACTGGCATATAATAAGGGAATGTAATCCACAAGTAGAAGAATTTAAACAGGTGCCCATGGTAGCATATAAGAAAAATAAAAGCATTAAGGATTTGATTGTACACACTGACATAGGTTCTGCTAAAAGAAATATCCAATTAACAATTGGTAGTAAAAATAATGGCTGTTATCCGTGCTTGAACTGCAGCCATTGCAGTTCCATGATAAAAGGAAAAAACTTTTATCATCCAACTAGCGGACGGAAATTCACAATAAATAAATATTTCACATGCAGAACCACCTTTGCTATTTATATGATCAAGTGTCCATGTGGACTAATCTATATAGGCGAGACCTGCAGAGAGGTAAGGGAGAGGATAACAGAACATAAATCAAACATAAGATGTAAAAATACGGAGGCTCCTGTGTCCTCTCACTTCCTCTCTGCAGGTCATAATATTAGTCAACTTAGATTCCTTATCATAGATCAGGTAATGAAACCAAGAAGGGGTGGCGACAGGGAACATCTCCTCAAAATGAGGGAGATGTTCTGGATCTATAAGCTAGATTGCCTGACCCCTAGGGGTCTAAACAAAGACTTTGATTGGAGTCTGTTTTGTTGACCTCTAATTAATTATGTAGCGTATGGATAAGTCAACTAATACATAAAAATATTATGGGTATAGACATTAATATCTATGGATAATAATAACTGGTCAAATACTGGCAAATATCTAAGGATAATAAGAACTGGTCAAATATTGGCAAATAGGATTTGAAAAATAAAATATTTTTTTGAAAAAAACAGGTGTTTTTGGGAAGGTATATCTCTTTAAATTTTTCTGTATGTTTATTTTTTTGTTTGAAATTTATGATAATGAGAATGTATTATGTACATTGATTCCTACTACTGTGGCTCTATAGATATTGGGATTTTATACTCCTCTTTTAAATTGTATATAGGTTTTATGTATTTTTAAGAATGTGTGATGGTGTTCATCCATTCCATGAAGGAACACTGAAAAATTCAGAATAAAAACATGTGGTGTACTATATCTTTCATCCACAAGATGTCACTGTTGCAATAGCAATAGTTGTGTTCCTTATGGAATGGGTTAATCAACACCAGGTGAGTGACTAACAGGTGTAGGTATAAGTAGCAGAAACCTGTATAATTAAAGTGTACATGACTAAGAGCCTAATGCTGGCTTGAAACGTTGTATATCAATGGGACCCATGACAAAAGAATAAAGGTCTTTTAAAGAAATTGGTGGCTGGAGTTTTTTGAAATTAATGATTCAAGGGGGTCAGAAATACAACGACAGGCCAGCCTGATGAATCAGGATAATATGACATTTCAGGATGTCTGTGCTCTGACTGATTTGGAGGATCTCTCTTGTGACAATGAGGTTACTAGTAACTATGAAATTGAAACTGTGAGGATGAGGTCGAGGTCTAATTTCTACCCTATTCAGGTTAGAGGGAAGAGTCTAGAAGTATTCCACAAAAGAGTGGTAGAGGATTTGACTGAATTGTCCAAACAGGAACATAAAGGTCCCTCAAACCTGACTAGGAAAGAAAGAGAGGCAATGACCACACTTCAAAATAATGAGAACATAGTGATAAGACAGTTGGACAAGGGGGGTAGTGTGGTGGTATTGGACAGGAGCATGTATGAGGGCGAAGCCCACAGGCAACTCAAAGATCCAGAAGCATACACACCCCTTAATAGAGATCCGACTGTGAACTATCAAACATTACTCAGGGACCTTCTGGATGATGGTTTGGAGATGGGCATTCTAGACAGAAAAACATATGATTGCCTGATGGTGGAAAATCCTGTAATGCCCATCTTCCACCATCTCCCGAAGGTCCATAAGAGCCTTGAGGATGTTAGGGGTTGCCCTATAGTGGCAGGTATTGGCTCCCTGACAGAACCACTATCTAGGTGGTTTGACCAATTCTTACAACCTCTGGTACAAAGACTACCCAGCTACTTGAGAGATACCACACATACTCTATCCATATTAGAGGAAGTAGTGTGGGAGGAGGGATACAGTTGGTTGACCATAGATGTGGTCTCCCTGTATTCCTCCATACCTCATGAGTTTGGGCTGGAGGCTGTCAGATTCTATCTCAAGAGATATACAGGTCTCATGGATTGTAAGGCAGCTGAACTCCCTGTAAAGGGATTGAAGTATAATAGGATCTCAACTGCAGAAGTACCAGTAATTTAGAATGTAAATGGTTAAATTTGGTTTGAGTCCTTTTAAGGTTAGTAGGACTATTTGGTTACAGGAGAGAGATAGTAAATCCTGTATAGAGTCTTTGATGGTACTTAATTATCAGCTAGATAAATTGTATAGATATGTAACAACCAGTAGACAGTTAGTGCAAAGTCTGTTTGTTCATTTAGAAGTTAAGTCAAATCTTAGGTGTCTATCTTTCCCCCTCTTAGCTTGACACGATGGCACAGTGAAGATTTTGCATATAGTAATATTTTACTCACAGTGACTTTGTACAGGATTCAAATTCAATTCCGCTGTGATGATGTGGGGAGAGCGAGTTCAAGCAGCCTGCTGCAGCGACGGCTGTGTGAAGAGCGGCGGTGACGTCACCGAATGGAGGTGTGTGGCTGAGCACCAATCGGGTGCGAGGAAAAGCGGCAGCTCTGATGCGAACAAACAAACAGGCTGAAAGTTATTTCTTTGTTTGGCGGTGTTTACCGCAAGATTGAAATGATTGCTGGTAGATTCTTTCAGAGAGGTGAGTTGGTTAAGTTGACTTCCTGGAAGTAGAAAGTTTGTTGCTTCCCAGAAACTCACAAGCTGATAAGTATAACTGAACGGTCAGCTATTTTCTGAATTAGTCCTTTAGATTTTAGTTGATAGCTGGATGCAACTATAAGATTTATCTGTTCTTACAGTATTGAAGTTCCAAAGTAATAATATCCGTAGTCAATTAGAGGTTTAGAATCAGGTTGTCTGTAAACTAGGTTCTGCACATCTTGCAAGATTAATTGACAAGGATCCAAGGTGGATTGTGGGAATTTATAGAGATTTCTTAAAGGGATAGAGATTTCTTAAAGGGATATTCCAAAGTGGAAAATAAACATGACATGGATGAACATCAAGAGTATATATAAAGGGTCATTGAGTTTCTCTTGTAGCATAACTTTTTTAAGTTTGCTAATGATTTTTATCTCCAGAGACGTGTCCTACGCCAACATTTTCATGAGGTGGTGGGAGCGGTTCCACGTCTTTGGAGATGGAAACATTTACTCACCACATGTCATCAGGTACATGAGATTCATAGATGACATCCTTATAATTTGGTCTGGAGGTCCGATACTAGCAAAAGATTTTGTGGAGTATTTGAACTCCAATTCTGTTGAGCTCAAATTCACATATGATTGGCACAAAACTAGTATAAATGATTTGGATGTCACACTGACCTCAGATTGTCAGAACAGAAGCGTTGTCTCCTCTCTCTTCCGTAAACCAATATCTGGAAATTCCATTTTGCATGCCCAAAGCAATCATCCAGGGCATGTTTTTAAAGGGATAGCAAAGGGGCAGTTTTTGCGTGTTAAACGCAACTGCATCGAGGATGAGGATTTCAGGAGGGAGAGTGAGAAACTCAACAAGAGACTGAGAGCCAGAAACTACCCTAAGAAGGTTGTTGATAGAGCTTTCAGAGAAGTGCAAACGATTGACAGGAGTGATTTATTGGTACCACGAAAAAGAGAAGGCCTCACTGAAAAACAAAGTGCTCATCAGAAGCCTCTGTTTGTGATGGCGTATTCTAACCAATACTACCAGGTCTGTAACGTTATACGTAAGAACTTGTCAATTCTCAGAGGAGATAGACAACTGAGGAAATCCATAAGTGAAGGTTGCCAATTTATCTACAAACGTAATATGACATTGGGTAATATTCTTTCCCCAAGCCTTCTAAGGAATAAACAGAGAGAGAGCTCATGGTTACAGTTTAAAGGTACCTACAGGTGCGGCAAACGCACCTGTAGATCCTGTCAGTATATCCATGTCTCTAAAAATTTTGTTTCTGCAACTACTGGGGAAACATTTGAAACAAGAGGCTGCATTAAATGTAAGAGCAAATATGTGGTTTATTTAGTAGAATGTGTTTCCTGCAACAGACAGTATGTTGGTAGAACTACGAGGGAGGTGGGCACAAGAGTGAAAGAACATTTGGCCCACATCAGTAAGGAAAGAGCAGTCTCTGCCCTATCAAGACACTTTTTGGAGGTACATAATGGCGAAGTTGGTTCCTTCAGGTGGCAGGATATAGAATTGATCCAAAAAACCCCTAGGGGGGGGAGATAAATTCCAGATTTTGTCATGACAGGAAATATACTGGATACACAAATTGGGTAGCCTGCTACCTGATGGATTCAACTCTGAGTTCGACATTATTAATTATTGGAATAGGTGAGAATTTTGGCCCTCAAGTCTTTAATATCATATAGCCCTGGACAGTACTACAATCAGCAAATGCAGTCACAAGAATGTCTATAATAGTATAACTTACCCTATGGATACATCCATTAAACTAATGGACTAAAAATAATTATCCAATTGGATTTACGTTTGGTCTTAGGCTTTAGGGCTCCTATCTAGTTAGATGTGGTGAATAAATAGATATATGGTAACATCAGTATCAGCTATGTGTTTATTGGTATGGTTTATTCATTTATTGTGCATAATGACATATCTAAACACATGTGGTAAACAGATACAGATGGTCATGTTAATATTAGTGTTGGGTTTAATTACTATGGTTAATTCCATATATATAGTTCTTGTGTATACTGCTATAATCAATTTCCCCACATGAATAGACCATTTTTTTATTAGGTTTTTAAACAAATACATAATGTTCTGCTTTAAACCTATAAATAATCTGCATAAATGTGTCTTCTTGTTTAAGCAAGATAACAAACAGTTAAAAAATGGGAGGAATTGGATTCTCCAATAGGAGGATACCATTTCATTTAAAAGTCCTGCACAGCAGGTAGTTTTTTAAGTTTATGACTACGGTCCCAGAGACCGAAACCGGTCAAACTCTTTTTCTCATTTTTTTACTTATACAGGAGCACTTGTTTGTCTCATTGATCTACAATAAAGTTTTTTCTTTTTTATGAAATTCAGCTCTGGTGTCATTTTCAAGTAAAAAACAAAGGAATAATTTTCTCTTTTTTATAATGTATAAAACTGTTGAAAAACTTTACAAATAAGACAAAAATAAAAAAAAAACCTTATAGTGTGTGTGGAATACATAATCTCTGAATAGGTATAGTAATCCTTGTATATTAGTTATTTGGATAAATAATACTCAGTCCAGGGCCCAGATTTCTTTTGTTAGGGCCAAATAAAGTATATAGTGTGGTATACATCATCTGTTGAAACGTTTCACACAAATCAATGTTGTAGCATAAGGATGGGCAGTTAAATTAAATTTCCAAGGATTGGGTTTAAAAACACTCACCGTAATGCAAAAATACATTTTTCTCCGCGCTTAACAATTATTGCTCCACACTAAACCCTCAGTGTTCTCCTCTGACAGTTTGGAAGCTGTCTCTGTGGGCTTTGTTCACGTGATAGGTGGATGGCTAATTGGAGAAGCGGATTACAAGTGTTCTTCAACGTCCCATGTATTAAAATAGGCATTGATACAATGGAAGAAAGCATAATTCTGTCACTATATAAATCCCTGGTAAGACCTCATCTTGAGTATAGAGTGCAGTTCTGGGGACCGATCTGAAAAAAAAGACATTGCTGACTTAGAAAAAGTTCAGAGAAGGGCCACAAAGGTAATACGGGGAATGGAGAATTTAAGCAATGACAAGAGTCTAGCCAAACTTGGTCTGTTTTCTCTAGAAAAAAGGTGCTTGAGTGGTGACATGATTACTTTATATAAATATATTCAAGGCCCATATACAGAGATGTCAGAAGCTCTATTTATTCCAAGAAAATTGTTTGTTACAAGAGGACAAAATTTAAGGCTGGAGGAAAGGAAAAAAACATTTTTTTCCCTGTAAGAGCAATACAATTGTAGAACTCACGACCAGAGGAGGTAGTGAATGCCAATACCTTAGATATATTTAAAATTGTTTCTATATATTTCTGGCTAGAAACAAAATTCAGGGATATGATTGTTTATGTTAAATAAGTCACCTGTTAGCATCTATGTCGGGAGCTTGGAATATTTCAACAAACTCGCTCGACATACTAGCAGATCCCTTTGGAATATCTTGCCACCTTATAGCACGTTTGATCATAGGGGCCTAAGTATTCCCAGTCAAATACCTTGAAACATGTAATATTATTTTAAATTAAAGTTTATGTGATTCATATGTGGAAGTCTGACCATTTGATTGTGATGTGTTAGATTGATAGATTTACCATTATTTATGATTATAAGGCGATTAGTATAAACATGTGTTGTTTATTAGTACAGATAATGTGTGCGATTGATTTTGTGTAATATGCTATAGTTTGTACTGTGTGAATGCTATGGAGAGTTACACAGGATGTTGTATACATGATTGTCATGGGGATAAATTTGAGCGCAATTTACACTGTGGGTGGGGCTTAGTCACTTAATAAGCTTAATTGCACTGCTCAGGTTGGTCTGAGGAAGAGGAGATTATCCACGAAATGTTACCTAATTAAAATATTTACATTTGTCTTAATCCAGTGAGTTCAGTAAATCTACAGGTATATTAAATGTAAAGCAACAGTTTGTAAATTAAGTGATAGGGTTTATGACAAGATGTTGGGAGGGAAGGGCTCAAAAGTATATATATATATATATATATATGTGTGTGTGTACTTGTATCTGTGTAGAGGGAGTGCAGAATTATTAGGCAAATGAGTATTTTGACCACATCATCCTCTTTATGCATGTTGTCTTACTCCAAGCTGTATAGGCTCGAAAGCCTACTACCAATTAAGCATATTAGGTGATGTGCATCTCTGTAATGAGAAGGGGTGTGGTCTAATGACATCAACACCCTATATCAGGTGTGCATAATTATTAGGCAACTTCCTTTCCTTTGGCAAAATGGGTCAAAAGAAGGACTTGACAGGCTCAGAAAAGTAAAAAATAGTGAGATATCTTGCAGAGGGATGCAGCACTCTTAAAATTGCAAAGCTTCTGAAGCGTGATCATCGAACAATCAAGCGTTTCATTCAAAAAAGTCAACAGGGTCGCTAGAAGCGTGTGGAAAAACCAAGGCGCAAAATAACTGCCCATGAACTGAGAAAAGTCAAGCGTGCAGCTGCCAAGATGCCACTTGCCACCAGTTTGGCCATATTTCAGAGCTGCAACATCACTGGAGTGCCCAAAAGCACAAGGTGTGCAATACTCAGAGACATGGCCAAGGTAAGAAAGGCTGAAAGACGACCACCACTGAACAAGACACACAAGCTGAAACGTCAAGACTGGGCCAAGAAATATCTCAAGACTGATTTTTCTAAGGTTTTATGGACTGATGAAATGAGAGTGAGTCTTGATGGGCCAGATGGATGGGCCCGTGGCTGGATTGGTAAAGGGCAGAGAGCTCCAGTCCGACTCAGACGCCAGCAAGGTGGAGGTGGAGTACTGGTTTGGACTGGTATCATCAAAGATGAGCTTGTGGGGCCTTTTCGGGTTGAGGATGGAGTCAAGCTCAACTCCCAGTCCTACTGCCAGTTTCTGGAAGACACCTTCTTCAAGCAGTGGTACAGGAAGAAGTCTGCACCCTTCAAGAAAAACATGATTTTCATGCAGGACAATGCTCCATCACACGCGTCCAAGTACTCCACAGCGAGGCTGGCAAGAAAGGGTATAAAAGAAGAAAATCTAATGACATGGCCTCCTTGTTCACCTGATCTGAACCCCATTGAGAACCTGTGGTCCATCATCAAATGTGAGATTTACAAGGAGGGAAAACAGTACACCTCTCTGAACAGTGTCTGGGAGGCTGTGATTGCTGCTGCACGCAATGTTGATGGTGAACAGATCAAAACACTGACAGAATCCATGGATGGCAGGCTTTTGAGTGTCCTTGCAAAGAAAGGTGGCTATATTGGTCACTGATTTGTTTTTGTTTTGTTTTTGAATGTCAGAAATGCATATTTGTGAATGTTGAGATGTTATATTGGTTTCACTGGTAAAAATAAATAATTGAAATGGGTATATATTTGTTTTTTGTTAAGTTGCCTAATAATTATGCACAGTAATAGTCACCTGCACACACAGATATCCCCCTAAAATAGCTATAACTAAAAACAAACTAAAAACTACTTCCAAAACTATTCAGCTTTGATATTAATGAGTTTTTTGGGTTCATTGAGAACATGGTTGTTGTTCAATAATAAAATTAATCCTCAAAAATACAACTTGCCTAATAATTCTGCACTCCCTGTATACATAAATACACATATATTGCTCATGATTTGCAATTTCAATCAAACAAAAAATTTCTAATAGTGTAATTGTCCCAAAATATCAATGCCATATTTTTATCTATACATATGTATAAAATAGTTCTTAAACGCTTTCATCATTAGATTACCAGGGCATTATACAGCCCATAACGAACTTTGGTTTTATTATCAGATTTTATGTTCATACCTAAATAAAACGTGACTTTTAAATGATTCACTGAATTTAGATTATAATATAAGTCCAGTAAGAGACCCCTCTACTTTTCCTTCCACAAGTTAAGGGTCTTTACTCATTTTTAGACTTAGATTAAAAATTTATTATTTTTTAATCTACAGATATAGGCCCATATTTATCAAGCTCCGTACGGAGCTTGAAGGGCCGTGTTTCTGGCGAGTCTTCAGACTCACCAGAAACACAAGTTATGAAGCAGCGGTCTAAAGACCGCTGCTCCATAACCCTGTCCGCCTGCTCTGAGCAGGTGGACAGACAACGCCGGAAATCAACCCGATCGAGTACGATCGGGTTGATTGACACCCCCCTGCTGGTGGCCGATTGGCTGCGAGTTTGCAGGGGGCGGCGTTGCACCAGCAGCTCTTGTGAGCTGCTGGTGCAATGCTGAATATGGAGAGTGTGTTGCTCTCCGTATTCAGCGAAGTCTGGTGGACCGGATCCACACTGTCGGATCAGGTCCGCCAGACCTTGATAAATAGAGGCCATAGAAACAACCTATTTTCTAACTCTTCTTTTATCTAAATATTTAAGCTACAGGTGTAGCAATACTATAATTTTAATGGACCGCTAAAGACCGCTGCTCCATAACCCTGTCCGCCTGCTCTGAGCAGGTGGACAGACAACGCCGGAAATCAACCCAATCGAGTACGATCGGGTTGATTGACACCCCCCTGCTGGCGGCCGATTGGCTGCGAGTCTGTAGGGGGCGGCGTTGCACCAGCAGCTCTTGTGAGCTGCTGGTGCAATGCTGAATATGGAGAGTGTGTTGCTTGATAAATAGAGGTCATAGAAACAACCTATTTTCTAACTCTTCTTTTATCTAAATATTTAAGCTACAGGTGTAGCAATACTATAATTTTAATGGACTACTGTCTTAAATATATAAAAAAATATTTTTTATATAATAAACTACAGATATAGCCACACTCTATTTGGGCAAACTACTATCTTAAATAAATATAAAATTTCTTCTCTTTAAATGATGTCTACTTTAAGTATATTTCTTTATATACAACATTTTTAGTAAAACAGGCATCACTTCCAGTTATTAATTTCCCTTGTTCTTGTCCGTCTATGACCTTAACTTTTACATCTGCAGAGCTTTTTACCCTTGAAAAGGTACTTATAACTGTCCATGGCTAAAAACTGGCTTATTTGGACAGACTATAGTCCTTAATATATAACATTTACAAATGTAGCAACCCCTATTTGCTATATATTTCTTAATTATAGTTGAATTTACAACTATTTTTCAAAGAAATAAAACTATTTTTATAAAAAAATAGTATACCTTATTAATAAAAATTATACTTTATGTTCTTATATATTTCTTAATATATCGTATATGTTACAGTGCTACTTATATAGCAAAAAACTATTTTTTTTTAATTTATTTTTTTAACTACTTGAGCTTTTAAAAAAGCTTTATAACATTATCGTCCTTTTCTTTAGCTTTCTTTAAAGCTTATGATGTTAAATCTCCTATGTGTTTTTTTTTGTCACCACTAAAGCTTTGAAAAAAGCTGTTAAAATTAAAAAACAACAGGCTTATCTTTAGCTTTTAAAAAAGCTTGTTGGTTGGAATAACTAATAATGCTAAAAAGTTTAACTAAATACGATCTTCCGCTATTAAAGTAACTGATCTCTCTCTACAGCAACTCTCTTTACAGACAGCTTTTTCCTAACTGTGTCAGATAATATTAAACCTTAATATTTTAAACATCTAAATGGAGCGAGGAAGGGGCGTGGTAAGCTGCAAGCGACACACACGATTTGCAGCGAGAGGCGTGGTTTTCCAAAAACGTTCAGAGTTTGATTGACACTGACGTATATGTTAATTCCTATGCCCATAAAATATTTTCGGAAGTTGCGATCAGCAATTTCTGTAACTCCGCCCACACATAATTCATACTGTAACAATGCATAGTTACTGTATCAATAATGTAGACACTGACACTGAAAAAATAAGCATTAAAAAAAATCATGTACAAACTGACACTTATACATACACTTCCTTTCAATACATACCACTAAATGCTAAATTATTTAAAGTGTCAGTATGTATATTATATATATATATACTAGTCCTAAAGCCCGTTCACACGGGCTATTTTTTGCAGTACAGCGGTCCCACCCCTTGAGCTCTCTCCCTCCCCCTCTTTTTTGCTCTCTCTCCCCCCTCTCTTTTGCTCTCTCTCTCCCCCCTCTCTTTTGAGCTCTCTTTCTCCCCCCTCTCTTTTGTGCTCTCTTTCTCCCCCCTCTCTTTTGCTCTCTTTCTCTCCCCCTCTCTTTTGAGCTCTCTCCCCCCTCTCTTTTGAGCTCTCTCTACCCCCTCTCTTTTGTGCTCTCTCTCCCCCCTCTCTTTTGCGCTCTCTCTCTCCCCCTCTCTTTTGCGCTCTCTCTCTCCCCCTCTCTTTTGCGCTCTCTCTCTCCCTTCTCTTTTGCGCTCTCTCTCTCCCCATCTATTTTCCGCTTTCTCTCTCCCACATCTCTTTTGCGCTCTCTCCCCCTCTCTCTCCCCTCTCTTTTGTGCTCTCTCTCCCCCTCTCTTTTGCGCTCTCTCTCTCCCCCTCTCTTTTGTGCTCTCTCCCCTCTCTTTTGCGCTCTCTCTCCCCCCTCTCTTTTGCGCTCTCTCTCCACCCCTCTCTTTTTCTTTCCCCCCTCTCTTTTGCGCTCTCTCTACCCCCTCTCTTTTGCGCTCTTCCCCCCTCTCTTTTGTGCTCTCTCTCTCCCCCCTCTTTTGCGCTTTCTCTTCCCCCACTCTTTTGCGCTCTCTCTTCCCCCTCTTTTGCGCTCTCTCTCCCCCCTCTCTTTTGTGCTCTCTCTCTCTCCCCCTCTCTTTTGTGCTCTCTCTCCCCCCTCTCTTTTGACCTCTCTCTCTCCCCCTCTCTTTTGCGCTCTCTCTCTCCCCCTCTCTTTTGCGCTCTCTCCCCTCTCTTTTGCGCTCTCTCTCTCCCCATCTATTTTCCGCTTTCTCTCTCCCACATCTCTATTGCGCTCTCTCCCCCTCTCTCTCCCCTCTCTTTTGTGCTCTCTCTCCTCCTCTCTTTTGCACTCTCTCTCTGCCCCTCTCTTTTGTGCTCTCTCCCCTCTCTTTTGCGCTCTCTCCCCCCTCTCTTTTGCGCTCTCTCTCCACCCCTCTCTTTTTCTTTCCCCCCCTCTCTTTTGCGCTCTCTCTACCCCCTCTCTTTTGCGCTCTCCCCCCCCCTCTCTTTTGTGCTCTCTCCCCCCTCTTTTGCGCTCTCTCTTCCCCCACTCTTTTGCGCTCTCTCTTCCCCCTCTTTTGCGCTCTCTCCCCCCTCTCTTTTGCGCTCTCTCTTCCCCCCTCTCTTTGCACTCTCTCTCCCCCCTCTCTTTTGCGCTCTCTCCCCCCTCTCTTTTGCGCTCTCTCCCCCCTCTTTTACTCTCTCTCTCCCCCCTCTCTCTCTCTCTCTCTCTCTCTCTCCCCTCTCTCTCTATCTCTCTCTCCCCCCCCCCTCTCTCTCTCTCTCTCTCTCTCTCCCCTCTCTCTCTCTCTCTCTCTCCCTCTCTCACTCCCCCCCTCTCTCTCTCTCTTTCTCCCTCTCTCACTCTCTCTCCCCCCCCCCTCTCTCTCTCTCCCCCCTCCCTCTCTCTCCCCTCCTCTCTCTCCTCCCTCTCTCCCCCCTCTCTCTCCCCCTCTCTCTCCCCTCTCTCCCCCCTCTCTCTCCCCCCTCTTCTCTCCCCCCTCCTCTCTCCCCCCCTTTCTCTCCCCCCTCTCTCTCCCCCACCTCTCCCCCCTCTCTCTCCCCCCTCTCTCCCCCCTCTCTCTCCCCCCTCTCTCTCCACCCCTCTCCCCCCCCCTTTTATTATATAGGATTACAAATGCTTATTATAGAAGTGTCAGTGTCTACATTATTTATACAGTCACTATGCATTGTGACTGTATAAATAATGTGTAGACTGAGCCGCCTACCAAAAATAAACCTAACACTTCTTTACCTATATTTCCGCCATCCCCAATAAATCGCAAGTAAAAATACAATTAATAACCCCTTAAACGTCAATCACCCACTTTCCAATAAACCTAATTACACTATTAATCCCTAAACCGCAAACCTCCCACATCACAATAAACCTAATTACCCTATTTACCCCTAAACCACAAAACCCCCACATTGCAATAAACCTAATTACCCTATTAACCCCTAAACCGCAAAACCCCCACATTGCAATAAACATTATTAACCTATTAACCCCTAAACCGCAAAACCCCCACATCGCAATAAACCTAATTAATTTATTAATCCCTTAAACTGCCAAAACCCACAACGCAAATAACTATTTAAATAACTAAGAACCCTAACATAACACCCCCTAACATAACACTCCCTTCAATTAACCCAAATTACCTAAACTAATAAATTCTAAAGTTACAAAAAAAAAAGCTAAGATTACAAACAATAAAAAAAGACTAACATTACAGAAAATAAAAAAAAAATTACCAAATTTAAAAAAATTAAACCTAATCCCTATGAAAATAAAAAGCCCACCAAAATAAAAACACCCCCTAATCTAAGAATAAACTACCAGTAGCCCTTAAAGGGACATTAAACCCAAAAATGTTCTTTCATGAGTCAGACAGAGAATACAATTTTAAAGAACATCCCAATTTACTTCTATTATCTAATTTTCTTCATTCTTTAGATATCTTTTGTTAAACAAATAGCAATGCACATCGGTGAGCCAATCACATGAGGCAAATACGTGCAGCCACCAATCAGAAGCTACTGAGCATATCTAGATATGCTTTTCAGGAAAGAATATCAAGAGAATTAAGCAAATTAGATTATATAAGTAAATTAGAAAGTTGTTTAAAATGGTATTCTCTATCTGAATCATGAAAGAAAAAAATTGGGTTTAATGTCCCTTTAAACTGACTTTTTACGGGGCAAGATAATCAGCTCTTTTACATCTAAAATACACCAAGTCCCCTCTAACAGTAAAATCCCCATCCACATTCATCCACATTAATCCACAGCAAAGGCGGCGCGGAGTGGAGATGCGGATCGGTGTATCCAGTTGTGGCGATCCTTGGAGGCGGTTATGGTCCTTAATGGCGGTTCCTGCCGGTGGTGCTCCCGGCAGCATGGAGGTTCCTTTTCATACAATCGTCCGCCGCACACTGAAGATTAAATGCAAGGTACCCCATATTTATTGGGGTACCTTGCATTCCTATTGGCTGACATTTTCACATCATCCAAAAGAATGAGAGCAAGTGAAATCTTATTGGTTGGTGAACAGCAAATAGGAGTTCACTTGCTCTCATCCTATTGGCTGTTGTACAGCCAATAGGATAAGAGAAAGTGAAGTCCTATTGGCTGTTCACCAACCAATAAGATTTCACTTACTCTCATCCTATTGGCTGATTTTAACAGCCAATAGGATTTAAGTAGCTCTCATCCTATTGGCTGATTTGAATTTGAAGAATCAAATCAGGCAATAGAAATTAAAGGGACGCCATTTTTAATTGTGTACCTTGAATTCACTATCCAGTGTACGGCGGCGATCGTACGAAGAGGATCCTCCACGCTCCATGGCTCCGCGGTCGCCGGTCTTCAGTTCCAGGGTTGCCGGTCTTCAGTTCCAGGGTCGCCGGTCTTCAGTTCCAGGATCGCTGGTCTTCAGTTCCAGGGTCGCCGGTTTTCAGCTCCACGGTCATCGGTCTTCACCTCCACCCTCTGCTCTGGGCCGGATGTTCCTGGAAGAAGAGGTTGCCGCTTGGAAGAAGACTTCACCGCATGGGACAGGACCTTTTCCGCCGGACTTCAGCAACCGTGAGTACCAACCTGGGGGTTAGATTTAGGTTTTTTAAAAATGTTTTGAGGGGGATTTGTTTTATTTAGATTAGAGATGGGCAGTAAAAGAGCTAAATGCCCTTTTAGGACAATGCCCAAAACAAATGCCCTTTTCAGGGCAATGGGTAGTTTAGGTTTTTTAGTGTTAGGTTCTCTTATTTTAGGGGGTTTGGTGGGTGGGGGGTTTTTACTGTTAGGGGGGACTTTGTGTATTTTTAATGTAAAAGAGCTGTTTATCTTGGGGCAATGCCCTGCAAAAAAATTCCTTTTAAGGGCTACTGGTAGTTTATTCTTAAAGTAGGGGGTGTTTTTATTTTGGGGGGGCTTTTTATTTTCATAGGGATAAGGTTTAATTTTGTAAACTTTGGTAATTTGTTTTTTATTTTCTGTAATATTAGCCTTTTTTATTTTTTTGTAATCTTAGCTTTTTTATTTTTTGTAACTTTAGTAATTTTTAGTTTAGTTAATTTGTTTTAATTTAGGAGGTGTTAGGTTAGAGGTGTTAGGTTAGGGGGCTTATAATTTAATTAGTTATTTGCGTTGTGGGTTTTGGTGGTTTAATGGGTTAATATGTTAATTAGATTTATTGCGATGTGGGGGTTTTGCGGTTTAGGGGTTAATAGGGTAAATAGGTTTATTGTGATGTAGGGGTTTTGCAGTTTAGGGGTTAATAGGATAATTAGGTTTATTGCGATGTGGGGGTTTTGCGGTTTAGTGGTTAATAGGGTAATTAGGTTTCGCTGCATCTAGGTGAATTCTTTTGTCCTCGCGCTGCCAACATTCCATTGAGGATGCGTGTGCAACTGCAGACGGTGACGGACATTACAAACGCAATTATAGTATAGATGGGCTCTTTCCCTATTTTTTACAGTTCAGATTGGTTTAATGTAAGGGAATAGAATCCCAACACTTATTTACCATACATATCAAGCTGGTTTTCAAAACAATTAGGACTCATCTACACTCAGATGTATGTAAAAATGTCTAGGACGTTTTACATGCTTCCTAAATATGAGGTAAAACAAGGTCTTGTGATTGATTAATATTATTTTTGTACACGCATTGATATTTTGGACCAATTACACTATTAGAAATTTCTTGTTTGATTGACATTGCAAATCGTGAGTGCTGTTCCTCTTACTCTACATTTGTGTCAGTAGCGGCAGAACCCTTGAGGATTAGCAGTCACTTTTTGGCAACTATGAGTTCTCAGGAATCTAGATAGTGCTAAAGAACTTAACCTTGTTTGTTCCTTATATATATGACAAATCTTTGCCATACCATAAAATTTTAAAACAATGTAAACACCACTTTTTATTTTAAAAATAAAAATAGTTGAAATAATATTGTTCTTCACTCATTAAGAAGGTTATGAATATATCTGTATTAAATATATAGATAAATATAGAGCTATAGATATTTATATATTAAATAAAGATGAGTGTGTATATACATATATATATATATATATATATATATATATATATATATATATACCAGTGATGGTTACAGCACTAGTCCAAATTTCAAAAACTTTTTTTTCAAGGGGCTCATATGGTCCAAGGGTCCTGTAACACCTTCCATACAAAATCCAAAAAGCAAAATGGCATCAGCGCAGTTTCTTCAATAGAATAGTATCTTTATTGCAGTGACTTAAGAATATATAACAGGCATCTACGTTTTGGGCCTGTACAGCTCTTAATCATGCATCAGTGCTGATGCCATTTTGCTTTTTTGGAGTATATATAAATATATATATGTAATAAAAATAATGTTTTCCTCTAAATAAAAAACATTCGCCTAGATTACGAGTTTTGTGGTAAGGTAAAAAAGCAGCGTTAACAGGTCCTAACGCTGCTTTTTTAGGCCCGCTGCTATTACGAGTCCTGCGGGTATAGGTTTACCGCACACTTTTTTGGCCTTAACGCAAACCGACTTACGTAAAGTTCGTAAAGCCTTTTTTCTATGGGACTTCCCTAGCGCTGGTAATATGAGTTTGTCCTGGGAGGCCAAAAAGTGAGCGGTACACCCTATACCGACAAGATTACTAACGCATTTTAAAGTCAGTAGTTATGAGCTTTACACTACAACGCCGTAGCATAAAACGCAAAGCTAAAGTGCTAAAAAGTACACTAACACCCATAAACTACCTATTAACCCCTAAACCGAGGCCCTCCCGCATCGCAAATACTAAAATAAAAATTTTAACCCCTAATCTGCTGCTCCGGACATCACCGCCACTAGAATAAACATATTAACCCCTAAACCGCCGCACTCCTGCCTTGCAAACACTAGTTAAATATTATTAACCCCTAATCTGCTGCCCCTAACATCGCCGCCACCTACATTATACTAATTAACCCAGAATCTTCCGCTCCGGACATCACTGCAACCTACCTACATTTATTAACCCCTAATCTGCTGCCCCCAACATTGCCGCCACCTACCTACATTTATTAACCCCTAATCTGCCATCCCCAATGTCGCCACCACTATTCTAAATTTATTAACCCCTAAACCTAAGTCTAACCCTAACCCTAACACCCCCTAACTTAAATATAATTTAAATATATCTAAATAAAATTAATATCATTAACTAAATTATTCCTATTTAAAACTAAACACTTACATATAAAATAAACACTAATGCCTAGATTTAGAGTTCTGCGGCCAAAGGGGTGCGTTAGCTACGCGTGCTTTTTTTCCCACGCACCTTTTAAATACCGCTGGTATTTAGAGTTCACAGAATGGCTGGGTTTTCAGTGCGTTAGGCTCCAAAAAGGGAGCGTAGAGCATAATTTAACTCCACTGCAACTCTCGATACCAGCAGTGCTTACTGACGCGGCCAGCTTCAAAAACGTGCTCGTGCACGATTTCCCAATAGAAAACAATGGGGCTGTTTGAGCTGAAAAAAAACCTAACACCTGCAAAAAAGCCGCGTTCAGCTCCTAACGCAGCCCCATTGTTTTCTATGGGGAAACACTTCCTACGTCTGCACCTAACACTCTAACATGTACCCCGAGTCTAAACACCCCTAACCTTACACTTATTAACCCCTATTCTGCCTCCCCCACTGTCGCTGACCCCTGCATATTATTATTAACCTCTAATCTGCCGCTCCGTACACCACCGCCACCTACATTATAGCTATGTACCCCTAATCTGCTGCCCCTAACACCGCCGACCCCTACATTATATTTATTAACCCCTAATCTGCCCCCCTCAACATCGCCTCCACCTGCCTACACTTATTAACCCCTAATCTGCTGAGCGGACCACACCGCTACTATAATAAAGTTATTAACCCCTAATCCGCCTCACTCCCGCCTCAATAACCCTATAATAAATAGTATTAACCCCTAATCTGCCCTCCCTAATATCGCCGACACCTAACTTCAATTATTAACCCCTAATCTGCTGACCGAATCTCGCCGCTACTGTAATAAATGGATTAACCCCTAAAGCTAAATCTAACCCTAACACTAACAGCCCCCTAAATTAAATATAATTTTAATCTAACGAAATAAATTAACTCTTATTAAATAAATTATTCCTATTTAAAGCTAAATACTTACCTGTAAAATGAACCCTAATATAGCTACAATATAAATTATAATTATATTATAGCTATTTTAGGATTTATATTTATTTTACAGGTAACTTTGTATTTATTTTAACCAGGTACAATAGCTATTAAATAGTTAAGAACTATTTAATAGCTAAAATAGTTAAAATAATTACAAAATTACCTGTAAAATAAATCCTAACCTAAGTTACAATTAAACCTAACACTACACTATCAATAAATTAATTAAATAAAATACCTACAATTACCTACAATTAAACCTAACACTACACTATCAATAAATTAATTAAATACAATATCTACAAATAAATACAATGAAATAAACTAACTAAAGTACAAAAAATAAAAAAGAACTAAGTTACAAAAAATAAAAAAATATTTACAAACATCAGAAAAATATTACAACAATGTTAAACTAATTACACCTACTCTAAGCCCCCTAATAAAATAACAAAGCCCCCCAAAATAAAAAAATGCCCTACCCTATTCTAAATTTAAAAAGTCCAAAGCTCTTTTACCTTACCAGCCCTTAAAAGGACCTTTTGTGGGGCATGCCCCAAAGAATTCAGCTCTTTTGCCTGTAAAAAAAAACATGCAATATCCCCCCCCCCAACATTACAACCCACCACCCACATACCCTAATCTAACCCAAACCCCTTTTAAATAAACCTAACACTAAGCCCCTGAAGATCTTCCTACCTTATCTTCACCTCGCCGGGTATCACCGATCGGTCCTGGCTCCGAAATCTTCATCCAACCCAAGCGGGGGCTGGCGATCCATAATCCTGCGGCTGAAGAGGTCCAGAAGAGGCTCCAAAGTCTTCATCCTATCCGGGAAGAAGAGGCGATCCAGACCGGCAACCATCTTGATCCAAGCGGCATCTTCTATCTACATCCGATGAGGAACGGCTCCATCGTGAAGACCTCCAGCGCGGATCAATCTTCTTCCTCCGACGTCCAACTGAAGAATGACGGTTCCTTTAAGGGACGTCATCCAAGATGGCGTCCCTCGAATTCCGATTGGCTGATAGGATTCTATCAGCCAATCGGAATTAAGGTAGGAAAATTCTGATTGGCTGATGGAATCAGCCAATCTGAATCAAGTTCAATCCGATTTGCTGATTCAATCAGCCAATCAGATTGAGCTCGCATTCTATTGGCTGTTCCGATCAGCCAATAGAATGCAAGCTCAATCTGATTGGCTGATCGGATCAGCCAATCGGATTGAACTTGATTCTGATTGGCTGATTCCATCAGCTAATCAGAATTTTCCTACCTTAATTCCGATTGGCTGATAGAATCCTATCAGCCAATCAGAATTCGAGGGACGCCATCTTGGATGACGTCCCTTAAAGGAACCGTCATTCGTCGGGAAGTCGTCGGAAGAAGAAGATGGGTCCGCGGTGGAGGTCTTCAAGATGGAGCCGGTCGTCATCGGATGAAGATAGAAGATGCCGCTTGGATCAAGATGGTTGCCGGTCCGGATCGCCTCTTCTTCCCGGATAGGATGAAGACCTTGGAGCCTCTTCTGGACCTCTTCAGCCGCCGGATTATGGATCGCCAGCCCCCGCTTGGGCTTGGATGAAGATTTTGGAGCCTGGAACGATCGGTGATACCTGGCATGGTGAAGACAAGGTAGGAAGATCTTCAGGGGCTTAGTGTTAGGTTTATTTAAGGGGGGTTTGGGTTAGATTAGGGGTATGTGGGTGGTGGGTTGTAATGTTGTGGGGGGGTATTGCATGTTTTTTTTTACAGGCAAAAGAGCTGAATTCTTTGGGGCATGCCCCGCAAAGGGCCCTTTTAAGGGCTGGTAAGGTAAAAGAGCTTTGAACTTTTGTAATTTAGAATAGGGTAGGGCATTTTTTTATTTTGGGGGTCTTTGTTATTTTATTAGGGGGTTTAGAGTAGGTGTAATTAGTTTAAAATTGTTGTAATATTTTTCTAATGTTTGTAAATATTTTTTTATTTTTTGTAACTTAGTTCTTTTTTATTTTTTGTACTTTAGTTAGTTTATTTAATTGTATTTATTTGTAGATATTGTATTTACTTAATTTATTGATAGTGTAGTGTTATGTTTAATTGTAGATAAATGTAGGTATTTTATTTAATTAATTTATTGATAGTGTAGTGTTAGGTTTAATTGTAACTTAGGTTAGGATTTATTTTACAGGTAATTTTGTAATTATTTTAACTATTTTAGCTATTAAATAGTTCTTAACTATTTAATAGCTATTGTACCTGGTTAAAATAAATACAAAGTTACCTGTAAAATAAATATAAATCCTAAAATAGCTATAATATAATTATAATTTATATTGTAGCTATATTAGGGTTTATTTTACAGGTAAATATTTAGCTTTAAATAGGAATAATTTATTTAATAAGAGTTAATTTATTTCGTTAGATTTAAATTATATTTAACTTAGGGGGGTGTTAGGGTTAGGGTTAGACTTAGCTTTAGGGGTTAATCCATTTATTACAGTAGCTGTGAGATTTGGTTGGCAGATTAGGGGTTAATAATTTAAGTTAGGTGTCGGCGATGTTAGGGAGGGCAGATTAGGGATTAATACTATTTATTATAGGGTTATTGAGGGAGTGAGGCGGATTAGGGGTTAATAACTTTATTATAGTAGCGGTGTGGTCCGCTCGGCAGATTAGGGGTTAATAAGTGTAAGCAGGTGGAGGCGACGTTGAGGGGGGCAGATTAGGGGTTAATAAATATAATATAGGGTTCGGCGGTGTTAGGGGCAGCAGATTAGGGGTACATAAGGATAACGTAGGTGGCGGCGCTTTGCGGTCGGCAGATTAGGGGTTAATTATTGTAGGTAGCTGGCGGCGACGTTGTGGGGGGCAGGTTAGGGGTTAATAAATATAATATAGGGGTCGGCGGTGTTAGGGGCAGCAGATTAGGGGTACATAAGTATAATGTAGGTGGCGGTCGGCAGATTAGGGGTTAAAAAAATGTAATCAAGTGGCGGCGATGTGGGGGGACCTCGGTTTAGGGGTACATAGGTAGTTTATGAGTGTTAGTGTACTTTAGAGCACAGTAGTTAAGAGCTTTATAAACCGGCATTAGCCCAGAAAGCTCTTAACTACTGACTTTTTTCTGCGGCTGGAAATTTGTCGTTAGATTTCTAACGCTCACTTCAGCCACGACTCTAAATGCCAGCGTTAGAAAGATCCCATTGAAAAGATAGGAGACGCAAATGACATAAGGGGATCTGCGGTATGGAAAAGTCGCGGCTGGAAAGTGAGCGTTAGACCCTTTAATGACTGACTCTAACCTCTAACGCTGGTTTTGACGGCTACCGCCCAACTCTAAATCTAAGCCTAAGCTAGTTATAATATAACTAATAGTTACATTACATATATCTTAGGGTTTATTTTTATTTTACAGGCAAGTTTGTATTTATTTTAACTAGGTAGAGTAGTTACTAAATAGTTATTAACTATTTAATAACTACCTAGCTAAAATAAATACAAATTGACCTGTAAAATTAAACCTAACCTAAGTTACAATAACACCTAACACTACACTACAATTAAATCAATTCCCTACATTAAATACAATTAAATACAATTAAATAAAATTAGCTAAAGTACAAAAAAACCCCACTAAATTACAGAAAATAATAAACAAATTACAAGATTTTTAAACTAATTACACCTAATCTAACCCCCCTAAAAAAATAAAAAGCCCCCCCAAAATAAAAAAAACCCTAGCCTAAACTAAACTACCAATAGCCCTTAATAGGGCCTTTTGCGGGGCATTGTTCCAAAGAAATCAGCTCTTTTACATGTAAAAAAAAATACAAACAACCCCCCAACAGTAAAACCCACCACCCACACAACCAACCCCCCAAATAAAAGCCTAACTAAAATAACCTAAGCTCCCCATTGCCCTGAAAAGTGCATTTTGATGGGCATTGCCCTTAAAAGGACATTTAGCTCTATTACTGCTAAAAGCCCTAACCTAAAAAATAAACCCACCCAATACACCCTTAAAAAATCCTAACACTAACCCCCCCCGAAGATTCACTTACCGGGAGAAGTCTTCATCCAAGCGGCAAGATGTCCTCAACGAAGCCGGCAGAAGTGGTCCTCCAGACTGGCAGAAGTATTCATCCAGGCGGCATCTTCTACCTTCATCCTTCTGACGCGGAGCGGCTCCATCTTCAAGACATCCGGCGTGGAGCATCCTCTTCAAACGACGGCTTCTTCGGAATGAATATCTCTTTAAGTGACGTCATCCAAGATGGCGATCCTTAGATTCCGATTGGCTGATAGAATTCTATCAGCCAATCGGAATTAAGGTAGAAAAAGAGCTTGCATTCTATTGGCTGATTGGAACTGATTGGTATTGGAGTGCGGTATGGAGCACAATTTTGCTCTACGCTCACTTATTTTCTTTTAATGCCGGGTTTGTAAAAACCCGTAATACCAGCGCTGTAGGTAAGTGAGCAGTGAGAATAAACTGCACGGTAGCACCGCACAGCTCATAACGCAAGACTTGTAATCTACCCGAATGCTATTTATACAATTTGCTAAAGAAACATTGAGTTTTAGCCCACCTTCCAGTTAGCATTTGAGTGAAAGCCAGCACAAAGTTTTGTAGAAGTCTATGGGAAGAGGGAGTAGGCTTCACTTTCCAACCTCCAGATTTTAGGGCACCTGAGACTTTGGGCCGATTTATCAAAGCGTCAATCTAGGTGCATTTGCTGGAGTCAATACGCTTGCCAGACATCACTGCCACAAATCCACCTACGACACCCTTATTTATTAAAAAGTCTGTCAAAAATACATGCATCAAGTAAGGCTCGATGAGCATCGGACTATTGATAAATAAGAGTCATCAATGTCGCGGATATTCTGTTTTTTCCAACTTCATTTATACCATATCATTACTGTCCATGAACAAGCACATTTCTCTAAAGCTAATATTGTTAATATCCAAGAAATAGCTAGATGTATACCTGAACAAACAATAATATCTCATAGAAAGTTATTTTTTTGTTTTATTTATATGTTATACAAAAAATCTGATATATTTTCACATAAATTAATGTGTATTTGTATTGACCCTCATACTAGGCACTACGTTCCACTTAAATAAATACAGGACACCAAACATGGGGTTATAAAGGCTGCAGCTTAGTTTATTGAACACAATAAATAATATAACCATTAAATACCCAAATAAACAGTTAAAGATTTTACCTAAAACCCCAGGGTGCTTGCCTAGCCAAAACACATGACCCTCCTTCTCACTGAGAAGGGCACGCCCCATTGAAACACAATCCCCCCTGTCAATCAAACAGGAGGTACCAACTCTGATCAAACCAGCATAAATAGGCAAGCACCCCCTGCCAAACACCCAAGCTGCGACATATAAACCATACCACATAAAAGAGAGGGAGCTTATCCTCGCATGTTCTGGTCCAGACTGACTTCTTCCCACACTTCACCTCCCCCTCTCTTCCTGGAGCCACACCTCCTGACCTCAGAATTAACCCTCCACTTGTCCTCCATGGGGGTCATGAAACCCTTTTTTCCATTTCTTCTCATACAGGGTTTGTCTTTCTAGAAATCATGATATGACTATCTCATGTTTTTTTCTTTTTTTTAAATGATTATAAATGCTTGAATTTGTACATATATCTTTGCACATACTTGTATATATACAAACTGCGCAAAACATGTTAGGTGTTCCATGTCTGATTATGTCTAACCTTGTGGACGTATAAACCCTTTTTGATTGTACCAGCATAAGTACCTTGAGTGCAGTGTTTGCTTTTGTATTGCCTCTGTGTATATATATATATATTTATATATTCATATATATATATATATATATATATATAAATATATATATATATATATATATATATATATATATATATATGTGTGTGTGTTATGTCAGAAATCTTTTCCAAACATATTTACATGTTCCTAATTTTTATTTTGTTCTAAACAATGTTGCCTTTCATATCTCTGTGTTTATTTGTACCACTATATGTATATAGTGTAAATATATTATTATTCTGAGGAAGAATAATTGCGAATATGACATGTAATCAGGGTATCATAGGTATTTATTTGCAAACAATGAATATTTTAAGAGCTGGGCCAATTTTCTCTCTGCATCATTGTAACCCTTCCTGATTGCAGTGTAGTTTTAAACACCACCCGTACACAGGTGTCATAAAATGGGCTGGCATATAAGATGATATTTCTTAATCAAAATGAAATTCAAGAAAAGGAAGAAAAACACTAAAAATATCATGACAGTAAAGAGGTGATTTTAATTTCTGTGGTATCTGATTCATGACAGTTTAATGTTAGGTGGACTATCCCTTTGAACTGTCAGCTTAAGATTAAAGGGACACTCAATCAAAATTAAACTTTCATGGGAGGCGGAGCCGACTACAGAGTGAGCCAGACGTGTTTCTATGAGGCTCCTGACATTTCGACATAATTATATAATTTAACCTACCCATTAAGAGCTCAAACTTTTATTTTTGTATCTTGGAGTACAAATACTAGCCTTTATACTCCCAAAGAGCCTGGGGATAGATTAACAGCGGTACATATGACTGATCTTTCTATCTAGGATATGCCATGTGGACTTTTCCAGCGCTACCTATACACAAAAGCACTCCTGATATGGAGGCCCTAGACTCCTGGGAGCGACACATTGAACACCTCCTAAAGAGACATTACCTAAACCTGAAAGAGGACCTAATGCTGCTACTGTCTGCTTGCACGCTATCACCGGAACGCTTAATTGAGGATACTCTCCCTGTGCAACAATGCGGACCGGTTACCGCGTCCACACCCGAGTGTCAGGACAAGGCGGAAATACCTCCTAGCGATCCAGCATTGACCTACCTGCGCCCTAAACTGAAGCATGTACCGGACCTGTTCTCTGAGCTAACTATGCATCCGGAACTGGGAGCGGTAGACGCATCACACTTCACAGCCTTGAGTTCACAGAGGGACTTACCAGCTGAGATGCTACAGGCTCCCCACGATCCCCCAGCTCAGCCCCAAGTTGATGCTCCGCCGAGCGAGACGGACTCGAGCAGAAGGTGTTGTTTACCGGCTGTGGCACTGTTTATTGCTACGGGGGTGGGCTAAGATGACATGCTGCGCAACTGCTGAGAGGTTATCCTGGTGTTCATTCTCATGTAGACTTCTCACGGTTTGACCATTTCCCCTGACACTCAGGCCACATGGATGTTTGTGTGATACCCCCTATACCGACATTTTGTTTGGCTTTTTCGCAGCTCGCATCTCCGGCCACTTTTGTCTGGATACATAGCCCCCTCTGGATAAGTTCTCAGTCGCACTCAGGATTTTAACACATCGATTCACTACATCAAGATACGTCTTAGAACTCTTACCACTGACCTCCTAGGGGACTTACAACCACGGTCTCTCTATATAAGTAATAATTTTGATTTGCAGGTATATATATTTATGTATGATGCTAGTTAGCTGATTCTCTAAACCATATATACAAGTAACTCAAAATCTAAGACTGCATGATACTATGGTACAACCTGCTAAAAATAAAAAAAAAAATAAAAAAAATGCCTAAAACATACTTAAAAGTGTAAGGATACGGCCATAACGTAAGGACAAAACATACCCGGTTTTCTAGGTTGCCACACTGCTTTGTTTTTACACCAACTTTCTTATTTAAATTGGAGATAGGGGATGTATTATTGCCATTTGCACTTCATAGCCAAAGATTGTATAATTGTTATCAATATTATATGTTAACTGAATTTATACAGCTCACTCTTTTTAATGTTTGAAATGCTCACAGTCGCATAGACATTACTGCATTTGAGTTTGCGGTAGTGGAAGCTGATGTGGTTATCATTACTGGGACGCCCTTACAGAGTATTTTGTATGTTCCTTGCTAGGATGACTATAATTGTATATATCTTATCTGTTATGTTTCACATTGTGACTTAGCAAGGTTATTAGCGACATGAGCATACTAGTTAATGGTTTTTATTGTTCACTATTATCATAAATTGACATGCAGATATGATCTCTTCGCTAACCGCTATATGTTCCTTTTCAGCTATGTTCACCACCCTGCCCTAGAACACTAAAAACTCACCCCTCACAAACTTGCAACAGTTAGTATAGAGTTAGCTCCCCATTGACATTGCCATGTGGTCCTTCATTTTTAACTAGCGGATCTGCCAGTACCATCCACTTTAATACTTACCCATTTTCAGACAATCCTGCGACTCCCCTGGGAGTGAGGATCGGTCCAGTTATAGCCCGGTTTCACATATTACAAATCCCTGGGGAAACACATTTCATTCACAAACCGTGACTGTATAGATCAATCTACGTAGTCTGCACCTTTTATGCATTACTTACGAGAACTGCCTCTTATATTTCAATCATAACATACTCAATGCAACATGAGGTTTGCCATACTTAAACCCTTATTAAGATTACAACTGATACCGTGGACCATTCACTTTGGCTGTGATATATTTATCTCTACTTGTAATACAGGCATCTCTAATAGTTTTTTTTTATTATTATGCATCCTAGCTTTTAAAGATCTATACAAATTTGCCCCTCTATGGGGAAACCTGGGATTACTCTACCCACATATATATAATGAGATATCTGCAATTCTAATCCATGTACCCTCTGGTTAGATATCACAACCCGCTTAGCACTCCTGGTAGTAAGCTCACAGCAGCCTACAGCTCATGTTGGTAGTATCCCCTCTGAATTAAACTAGCGCATTTATATGAGTCTATTCCCCATCCAGTATCACTAAGATTTCTCCTCTCCTCCCAGACAAACTCTATTTCTTCAGTAGATGGCCCATCCATCCCACGTCCCACCTTAGCATATATAATTTCACCTTTCTCTTAATATAGACGTTGCTGGGCCGTGCTAACTGGGAAGGCACGGCTCAGCAGAACGGTTGATTTGGTGATCTTGGACTGAGACTTGTTAGTAGGGACTAACAGTATGCATAGTTGGAGATGGGCCCATATTTATCCATGTTTTAACCACTTAAGTTTCTGCTTAGCATACTGAAAGTCAGCTTTTTATATAATATGCACTGCAGGCGGGTTATCCCTACTTAACCCCAACCCACCCATCATATTCGACTTTAGGAACTAATCTCTCCCTCTAGCCATGTTCTGTTTACTATAATTTGGGAATCAGTATAACTCTCCCTAGAGATCATTGCTTATATAACAACTAGCTATATCTACAACACTATGCCACTAGCTTCCTCTCTATGTTTCCCCCATTAGAACTCTATAAAGTGTTACTACTCCTCATAAAGGCAAGGTATACCACATTTTATCCTAGGTACCGCTATGTATTACATATTGCTTTTTTAGGACATTGCTTTTCCAGTCCTCTACCAACTCTATCTGACCCCTCTCCTCCCTTTCCCGCCGGCAACTATTACCTGTGGGTCATATCCCTACTCCCTTTTACCAGCATCGTCTATAGTTGACATCTCCCCAGGAGAGGGGCCCATATAGTAGTCCTTTCCTCTCCGGTTATATATAATTTTACCCCCCCTGTTTGCACCCTCTCTGGGTAGCTACCCTTATCTTTACATGCCCTAGCCTTAATATATTAAGGACGTAGTTGGAAGATAACCTCACTAGAAGTTTACTTGTAAACCCTGAGACCCAACTCTATTTTATTTTTAAATAACTCTGTAGTCTACATCTTGTAAATATAACTATCCCCCCCCCCCCCCATTTGTATCCTCTCTGAGATGCTTCCCTTACTTCCACATACCCCAGCTTTAATTTACTAGAGGCGTAGTTTAAAAATAACCCCACTAGGGGCGTACTTGGAAGCTATGAGATCCCGTTCCACCCTACTTAATCCTGTAGTCTGTACCTTCATAACACTTTAACTGGCTCCGCCCTCCCCTCTCCCCTCTGTTGCGAGCGGCTCTTGTCCGCTGTATTCTCCACCCCCCCCATACATTTAGGCCTACGGGAGGCCTAACAAAAGCCAGCTCCCTACCTCTCACTATTTTCAGCTCTTAGAATACCTCTTATCTTGAGAGTAGGGACCCCTTGTTACCTGTTATAAAAAAAAACGAGGCTTCTTTCCTATATGTTCCAGTCACATATATTTCATAAATATAGTTTTAAATTTCACACTTCATACTCTATATTAAACTGCTATGGACTAGTTACTAAGATAACAAATATTACATTGACACGCCAAAGTTGTAACCCTTGTCTGCCTTCAACATGTGAATTGTATTAGTTTCCTTATTGCTTTTGTTCCGTGCCTGGACATACTTCCTATTGTATTGCTTTTACTCAATGCCTCAATAAAAAAATGATGTCAACAAAAAAAAAAAAAAAAAACTTTCATTATTCAGATAGAGCATGCAATTTTAAACAACTTTCTAATTTACTTCCATTAACAAAATGTGCACAGTCTTTTTATATTTAAACTTTTTGAGTCACCAGCTCCTACTGAGCATGTGCAAGAATAAGTGTGTATGCATTTGTAAATGGCTGATAGCTGTCACATGGTACGTGTATGCATTTGTAATTGGCTGATTGCTGTCACATGGTACAGGGGGAGTGGAAAAAAACATAATTTTTTAAAATTTTCAGAACAAAAATCTACTACTCATTTGAAGTTCAGACTAAGTGCTACTGCATTGTCTTGTTATCTTGCATTTGCTGATTATGCAAATCTACAGTGTTGACTGGTCCTTTAAATTAAATCAAACATCATTCGATTTTTAAAATCATTGCCAAAAATATTACACTGTCACCTAGATTACGAGTTTTGCGTTAACAATGGTGCGGTGCTAACGAGTAGTTTTCCCTCACCGCTCACTTACAGACAACGCTGGTATTACAGGTTTTTAGAAACCCGGCGTTAGCTGCAGAAAAGTGAGCGGAGAGCAAAATTTTGCTCCACATCTCACCTCAATACCAGCGCTGCATACGGTAGCGGTGAGGTGGCAAAACGTGCTCGTGCACAATTTCTCCATAGGAATCAATGGGGAGAGCCGGCTGAAAAAAAAACCTAACACCTGAAAAAAAGCAGCGTAAAGCTCTTAGCGCAGCCCCATTGATTCCTATGGGGAAATACTTTTTATTTCTACACCTACCACCCTAACATGAACCCTGAGTCTAAACACCCCTAATCTTAATCTTATTAACCCCTAATCCACTGCCCCCAACATTGCCGACACCTGCATAATATTATTAACCCCTAATCTGCCACTCTGGACACCGCCGCCACCTACATTATACTTATTAACCCCTAATCTGCTGCCCCCAACATCGCTGAACCCTTCATTATATTTATTAACCCCTAATCTGCCGCCCCCAATGTCGCCGCAACCATACTACATTTATTAACCCTTAATCTGCCGCCCCCAACGTCGCAGCCACTATATGAAATTTATTAACCCCTAAACCTAAGTCTAACCCTAAACCTAACCCCGCTAACTTAAATATAATTTAAATAAATCTAAATAAAATTACTACAATTACCTAAATAATTATTATTTAAAACTAAATACTTACCTATAAAATAAACCTTAAGCTAGCTACAATATAACTAATAGTTACATTGTAGCTAGCTTAGGGTTTATTTTTATTTTACAGGCAATTTTGTATTTATTTTATTAGGTACAATAGTTATTAAATAGTTATTAACTATTTAATAGCTACCTAGTTAAAATAAATTCAAATTTACCTGTAAAATAAAGGTAAAAAGTGGTTGAAAATGCAACTAGTTTGTGGGTTGTTTAAGAGTTCAAGCATTGTGTCCTATTTGGCGCAAAGTATTGCGTCAAATTTAGTGTGAAATGCAGTGGGACCTGTATTACATGCGTTAAACATGGTGAAATTACATTGATAAAAAAAAGGAAGTTAGCTATAGTATGTAATGTATTTACTTAATCTTTATCCCTATATCTACTAGTCCTGCTGCCAGACAGACATTACCTGTCATTAAAACTACTTTTGAAATGAATCTGTCCCTTGATATTACATGTGATTATAATATTATTAAACATATTATTTAGATACTGAACATGCGTCTTTGTTGTCTGTGTGATTTAGAAAGAGTATACAACTGTAATCAGCTTTCTAATTTACATACAGCTAGATAACGAGTTTGGCGTTATGAGTGCAAAAAGCAGCGTTATGCTTCATTACGCTGCTTTTTCCCTAACGCCGCTATTACAAGTCTTGTAGGTATAGGTGTACAGCACACCTTTTTGGCCGCCACGCAACGTCAGAACCGCACTTTTTAAAAAGTCCTTTTTCAATGGGACTCCCATAGCGCCGGTATTACGAAGTGAGCAGTACATCCTATACTGACAAGATCCGTACCGCCATCTAAAGTCAGTAGTTATGAGTTTTACGTTACAAAGCTGTACCATAAAACTCATAACTAAAGTGTTAAAAAGTACACTAATACCCATAAACTACCTATTAACCCCTAAACCAAGGCCCTCCTGCATCACAAACACTATAATAAATTTATTAACCCCTAATCTGCCGCTTCGTACATCGCCGCCACTATAATAAACCTATTAACTCCTAAACCACCACCCTCCCGCATCGCAAGCACTATTTAAATATTATTAACCCCTAATATGCCGTCCACCCACACTGCCACTTTAATAAACCTATTAACCACTAAACCGCAAGCACAACTGTATGGTTATCTTAGGTTTATTTAAATTTAGATTAGATTTTTTATTTGGGGGGTTTGGTTGGGTGGGTGGTGGGTTTTACTGTAGGGGGGTTGTTTGTATTTTTTATTGCAATGTAAAAAAGCTGATTTCTTTGGGGCAATGCCCTGCAAAGGGCCCTTTTAAGGGCCATTGGCAGTTTAGTGTAGGCTTTGTTTTGTTTTTTTTATTTGGGGGGGGCTTTTTTATTTTGATAGGGCTATTAGATTTTTTTTGTAATTCAGTGTTTATTTTTTTGTAATTTAGAAAATTGTATTTTAATCATTTATTTTATTTTATTGTAATGTTAGTTTTTAATGTAAGGCAGGTTAGGTTTTATTTTACAGGTAACTGTATTTATTTTAACTAGGTAGTTAGTAAATAGTTAATAACTATTTACTAACTAGTCTACCTAGTTAAAATAAATATAAACTTACCTGTGAAATAAAAATAAAACCTAAGATAGCCACAATATAACTATTAGTTATTTTATAGCTATCTTAGGTTTTATTTTACAGGTAAGTTTGTATTTATTTTTTTAATAGGAATTATTTAGGTAATAATTGTAAGGTTTATTTAGATTTATTTTAATTATATTTAAGTTAGGGGGTGTTAGGGTTAGGCTTAGATTTAGGGTTAGGGTTACGTTAGGGTTATGCTTAGGGTTAGGTTTAGAGGTTAATATATTTTAGTGTTAGTGATGTTGGACGCCAGAGGTTTAGGGGTTAATAACTTTAGTTAGAGTGGCAGATTAGGGGTTAATAAGTGTAGGTAGGGGGTGTCGATGTTGGGAGCGGCAGATTAGGGGTTAATAACTGTAATATAGGTGGTGGCGATGTTAAGGGCAGCAGATTTGGGGTTAATAAGTGTATTTAGGTGGCAGAGATTTTAGGGGCAGCAGATTAGGGGTTAATAACTGTATGTAGGTGGCGGCTATATCGGGAGCAGCAGATTAGGGGTTAATAGTTTTATTTAGGTGGCGGCTATGTTAAGGGTGGCAGATTAGGGGTTAATAACATTATGTAGGTGGCGTTGATGTCGGGGGCGGCAGATTAGGGGAGTTTAGACGTGGTTTTTATGTTAGAGTGTTAGTTTTAAACATAACTTTTTATTTACCCATAGACATCTATGGGGCTGCGTTACAGAGCTTTTCTTTCCGCGATCACAGGTGTTAGGCTTTTTTTTGCCGGCTCTCCCCATTGATGTCTATGGGGAAATCGTGCACGAGCACGTCAAAGCAGCGCTTGTATTTGGGTGCGGTATGGAGATCAACGAAACCATATAGCCCGCATAAGCTTGCTTTTTGTAAACTTGTAATAGCAGTGATATAGAGAGGTGAAATAACGCCGCTTTTGTGGCGGTTGTTAAAATCCCTATATCGCTCAAAACTCGTAATCTAGCTGATAAATATGTAATAAGCTTCATTATCTTGTAGCATGTAACATAACCTTTCTGGGTTTTCAGACTCCTATTGATTTCGATGGCATTCGCAGCCTCAAGGGTGGCAGGTGAACGATAGGTATGCTGCGGCAGAAAAGACGTGAGCATACCTGTTGAATATTTGATAAATTGGGAAGAGGATCAAATAGAGTCGAATGTGAGTTTGAAACATCTGGAATGACACAAGCATCGATCTGCGTCAGATTGAAATCGCGGGAGCGTATATCACATCACACATTTCAACATTTGACGATGTTGATGCTTTGTTAATTACAGTGGATTCAATTTGCGTCGAATACGACGTGAGATTCAAGCGGATTCTATCGTATTATCAGTTGAAGCTTTGACAAATTGGCCCCTTTAGCTTCAATGGAAACTTCTTTACTTTCAACTTGCAATATGAGCACAAGAATAAGAGTGCTATTAACTTGAACAGTGTCAGAGCTCAATAGCATTATTATTTTTGTGCTCTAATGCAATATAGCCCAATATGTGTAATGTTTGTAAGTGAATACAAATGTAAGCAAATGTAACAGAATTCAGTTGTGTATTTATCATTTTGGGGGTTGACTGCTGAAAAGGCAAATACTCATAAGTTATTTTTATATGTGCTTCTTCTGACATTTTATTTGATATAAAATCTTCTACATACATAATATAATAATTTATAAAAATGACTTTTACAAATGTTTAAAACATGTTTAAAGAAAAGATAAATGTCAACTAATGTTTAAACTGATTGCTTTTATTGTTATCGGTATGGTTTATACATAAGGTTTTAATTGTCAGCGTAGAAAAGGAGAAATAGAATCAATTTCCTCTGTAACATATTGATAAACAACTCCAGATATAGTGGAGGAGATAGAACGGGGCTTACCTCTGTCTGACCCACGCTGGAATGTTTTAAAAATTAATTCCAGAATATTATGACCACATTCCTTGAAATTGTGGAAATGATTTACATAGGTCTTCTCCGGCAGTTTAAGTTCTTTCATCTTGATACTGTAAATTGCTTTCATTTTCCTTGCTGATCTGTACGTTTGAGGTATTGTTGTGATAAATTATAGAGGTACATATCTGAAAATATTGTATAGGTTGTCTAAAAAATTGTGTTCAGTCAGTCGTAAAAGTGCTGCATGATGTGTGAAAGCAGCCTGTATTCCCTGGTCATGTCACATATGTCGTCAATGAACAGCTGCTTTTTACTTTGACTCTTTCTAGAGCTCTGGTGGCAACTGGATTTATTGAATTAAACAT
This sequence comes from Bombina bombina, assembly GCF_027579735.1. Taxonomy (NCBI): domain Eukaryota; kingdom Metazoa; phylum Chordata; class Amphibia; order Anura; family Bombinatoridae; genus Bombina; species Bombina bombina. The sequence goes on along the minus strand of NC_069500.1, from coordinate 996,896,827 downwards.
CTTCATATTAGGATGTTTGTTTTTCTATCACCGTGAAATCTGGCTTTAATGTTATCAAAGTGTAAGGCAAGATTCTTAACAAAGCAGCTGTGCTTTTTGCTGGTACAATATCCCTGAATAGAAAAACATTACCTTGCCCATTGTAATGTGCCTAATCTGTCAAAATAGATATACATGGAAAGTCTGTATATTAGATGGTAAAAATGTTTTTGTCAGAGTTTAAGTTCTCTTTTGTATCATGTGAAAAATCAGGGCAATTACTAGTTTGTCTGCTCTATTCATTTAAATTTAAAACTTCAATTCTGTTCCCTTTAACCCCCCACCAAGATGCTACATATAACTGCACCTGGAGAAAGACTGCACAGCTTTACCTTGGATTATTACCTTTAAAAAAGTTACATTTGGAGAGTGGGTGGTAGATCTCAGAGGTTTGTGGGTGGTAGATCTGAGTTTTCTTTTTCTAAACTTACAATTAAAGGGACACAAAACATTCAGAGCTTTACTTTTCAACTAATTTATAACTATTTCTAATTGTCCTCAGCAGGGAGCATTAGATAACGTGGACATGCTTTTTACCCCATGATAGCTAGGTTAAAACATGGTGGCACTTATTAATCAAACACAATGCAGCATTTGCATAGTAAGCTACAATAAATGATTTGCAGATGATAAGAGTTATTTTTTCTTTACCTGTTAATATCTCTTGGCAGTTCCCATAGCACATGTTTTTCAATTGGAACTTTCTAAATATCGACAGCAGTTTACTGTTATTGTCTCCCATTGATATCTATGGGATCCACTAAACAATAATACACTGCATAAATTAATGTTTAACCACTGATGAACTTTGAAAAAAAACCGATGTCTAATAAAAAGAAAATACACAAATGGATAGTTTATGAGTGGGCGGTAGTTTGTGCTCCCACTTGCACGTTAACCCTGCTAGACTTCGACTTTTTTGCGTGCGTCGGGTTGCGTGCGTATTACAAATTGAAAGTAAAAAAGTTTGCACTTGCTTGCTAACCTGGCATGTACAAAAAGCCAAACTTTGAATTTCGCAACTATGTTAACAATTCCCCCATAGATCTCAACCGAGTAAGAAAAGTGAAAAAAAAACTAACACCCTTACTCGTGAGCAAACCCGATCGTATCTTCTCAAGTGAAGTAACACAATATGAAATATTATTTTTTAACATTCCAATGTTCTTCACATAAGAGAATGAGTTCTATTTATTCGTAAACACCTATATATATATATATATATATATATATATATATATATATATGTGTGTGTGTGCATAATTGTTTTCTGGTACAATATATATCTATACTTATATATATATATATCTATCTATACTTTTATATATATATATATATAGATGATTATATATAGGTATAGATAAATTCAGATATATAGGAGTGTCTATTTAAAAATACTTAGAACATATTTCTCTATTTGAAGAACATAGGGATATGAAATATTTATAGCACATATACTGTTAAACACTTTATTAAATATAATTATTGCATAAATATGCTTTTTTATGTTTTCATCTACTTCACTGCAAAGGGCTCCAATGCACATATATATATATATATATATATATGACTTTATTTGTATACATATGTTTTTGTCTGTTTATATGTGTATATATGTCTTTAAATACATATATACACATTTAAATACATGAATACATATGTACACGTATTTATATATGTGTATATAGGTATCTCTGTGTTAAATCTCTTTGCCTGCCTTTTTTTCTAACACCTCGGACCTCATATCTTTGAGCCCTTGTAACTTTTTTATGCATTTTTTTATCAAATTATTTTATCAGACAGTGTTATTATGAGATTAACTGTACTGTAATTTTTATGTGTTTTGCGCAACTTTTTTGTCTCGTGTAACAGTTAAGCAGAGGTTTGGGGTTGCACTATCTTGATGCACGATAAATTCAATTGCGGTCTAGCAACCATGTTTACTTTCAACTCACATCTGTTAGGGCGCCACTGGTAATCTATAGCTCAAAGATGAGACAAAATGGTGTGAAGATATGTTAGAAAAAAATATTAAAATATTGTTGTGTTTGGATTGATCCCTTTGAACAGTGTCTAAGGAAAAAAATAATTTACATGTATAAAATGAACCATCCTTATTTAATGTGTTAAAGGGAGAGTGAGCTGACTTATAAGCAATGACCCTAGCATAAATTTACCCAAGTTCTGCATTTTCAGCATTACCACACTGTATAATTCATTTTTCTTTCATGTAATTGGCAAGAGTCCATGAGCTAGTGGCATATGGGATATACAATCCTACCAGGAGGGGCAAAGTTTCCCAAACCTCAAAATGCCTATAAATACACCCCTCACCACACCCACAATTCAGTTTTACAAACTTTGCCTCCTATGGAGGTGGTGAAGTAAGATTTCTACGTTGATATGCGCTTCTCAGCATTGTTGAAGCCCGATTCCAGCGAATGTCAGAGGGACGTGAAGGGAATATCACTTATTTGAATACGATGATTTCCCTAACAGGGATCTATTTCATAGGTTCTCTGTTATCGGTCGTAGAGATTCGTCTCCTACCTCCCTTTTCAGATCGACGATATACTCTCAATTTACCATTACCTCTACTAATAACTGTTTTAGTACTGGTTTGGCTATCTGCTATATGTGGATGGGTGTCTTTTGGTAAGTATGCTTTTTATTACTTAAGACACCTCAGCTATGGTTTGGCACTTTATGCATTTATATAAAGTTCTAAATATATATGTATTGTTCTTACATGAACCTGACTCATGGCAAATATATTTCCTTCAGCAGTCTGTCAGTTTCATATTTGGGGAATTTAAACATTTTAAGAAAGTTATTTCTTACCTGGGGTTTAGTCTTTTTTTCAATCGACTACTTTTTGCTATTGCGGGTATTAGGCCCGCGGGTGCGTCAAATGGTAAACTTTATTGCGTCATTCTTGGCGCGAAAATATTTTTGGCGTGAAAAAATACATTTATGACCCAACTTCGTCATTTCCGGAGTCATACGTGACGCAGAGACCTTTCACACGGTGGCGTCATTAGTGACGCGAATGTGTCATTTCCAGTTATTTTTGTCGCCAAAAAAATTTACGTTACGTTGTGCATCATACTTGGCGCCAAATTTTTTTAATTATTTCAATACCCCATTGATGTTTGCCTCTTGCTTTTTTCTCTATCAGAGGCCTATGCTTTTGCATTTTTTCCCATTCCTGAAACTGTCATATAAGGAATAAGATAATTTTGCTTTATATGTTGTTTTTTCTCTTACATTGAGCAAGATGTCCCAATCTGATCCTGTCTCAGAAGTTTCTGCTGGAACATTGCTGCCTGACATCGGGTCTACCAAAGCTAAGTGCATTTGTTGTAAAAGTGTAGAAATTATTCCACCAAATGTCATTTGTAATAGTTGTCATGATAAACTTTTACATGCAGATAGTGTTTCCATCAGTAATAGTACATTGCCAGTTGCAGTTCCTTCAACTTCTAATGTACATGATATACCTGTAAATTTTAAAGAATTTGTTTCTGATTCTATTCTGAAGGCTTTGTCTGCATTTCCACCTTCTAATAAACGTAAAAGGTCTTTTAAAACTTCTCATTTAGCTGATGAAATTTCAAAGGACCAGTAACATAATAATTTATCCTCTTCTGATGAGGATCTATCTGATTCAGAAGATCCTTCCTCAGACATTGACACTGACAAATCTACTTATTTATTTAAATAGAGTATATGCATTCTTTATTAAAAGAAGTGTTAATTACTTTGGCTCTTGAGGTAACCAGTCCTATTGACGTTCAGTCTAATAAACGTTTAAATGCTGTTTTTAAACCTCCTGTGGTTTCCCCAGGGTTTTTTTCCTATTCCTGAGGCTATTTCTGATATGATTTCTAGGGAATGCAATAAGCCAGGTACTTCTTTTATTCCTTCTTCAAGGTTTAAAAAATTGTATCCTTTACCAGCAAAATCTATAGTGTTTTGGGAAAAAATCCCCAAAGTTGATGGGGCTATTTCTACTCTTGCTAAACGTACCACTATTCCTATGGAAGATGTTGCGGCTGCCTCAACTTTTTGGTTGGAGAATTTAGCGCAACGAGAATTGGATCCTGACATATCTAGCATTACTCGCTTACTGCAACATGCTAATCATTTTATTTGTGATGCCATTTTTGATATTATCAAAATTGATGTTAGATCCATGTCTTTAGCTGTATTAGCTAGAAGAGCTTTTGTGGCTTAAATCTTGGAATGCTGATATGACATCTAAATCTAGATTACTATCTCTTTCTTTCCAAGGTAATAATTTATTTGGTTCTCAGTGGGATTATATTATTTCAACTATCACTGGAGGAAAAGGAGTTTTTCTGCCTCAGGATAAAAAACCTAAGGGTAAATCTAAGGCTTCTAACCGTTTTCGTTCCTTTCGTCAGAATAAGGAACAAAAACTCAATCCTCCTCCCAAGGAATCTGCTTCCAATTGGAAGCCTTCCTCTAATTGGAATAAATCCAAGCTATTTAGGAAACCAAAGTCTGCCCCTAAGTCCGCATGAAGGTGCGGCCCTCATTCCAGCTCAGCTGGTAGGGGGCAGATTAAGGTTTTTCAAGGATTTTTGGATAAAATCTGTCCAAAATCATTGGATTCAGAGCATTGTCTCACAAGGGTATCGAATAGGATTCAAAGTAAGACCCCCTGTGAGAAGATTTTTTCTCTCACACATCCCTGTAAATCCAGTAAAAGCTCAGGCTTTTCTGAAATGTGTTTCAGATCTGGAGTCTTCAGGGGTAATCATGACAGTTCCTCCTCAGGAACAAGGTTTGGGGTTTTATTCAAATCTATTCATTGTACCAAAGAAAGAAAATTTATTCAGACCAGTTCTGGATCTGAAAATTTTGAATCGTTATGTATGAGTACCAACTTTCAAGATGGTGACTATAAGGACTATTCTGCCTTTTGTTCAGCAAGGACATTATATGTCCACAATAGACTTGCAGGATGCATACCTTCATATTCCGATTCATCCAGAACACTATCAGTTTCTGAAATTCTCTTTTCTAGAAAAGCATTACCAATTTGTTGCTCTTCCATTTGGCCTAGCAACAGCTCCAAGGATCTTTTCAAAGTTTCTGGGTGCCCTATTATCTTTAATCAGAGAACAGGGTATTGCGGTGTTTCCTTATTTGGATGATATCTTGGTACTAGCTCAGTCTTTACATACTGCAGAATCTCACACGAATCAACTAGTGTTGTTTCTTCAGAAACATGGTTGGAGGATCAATTTACCAAAAAAGTTTCTTGATTCCTCAGACAAGGGTCACCTTTTTAAGCTTCCAGATAGAATCAGTGTCCATGACTCTGTCTCTAACAGACAAGAGACCTTTAAAATTGGTCGCAGAATGCCGGCACCTTCAGTCTCAGTCATTCCCTTCAGTGGCTATGTGCATAGAAGTTTTAGGTCTAATGACTGCAGCATCGGACGCAATCCCCTTTGCTCATTTTCACATGAGACCTCTACAGCTTTGCATGCTGAATCAATGGTGCAGGGATTATACAAAGATATCACAATTCATATCCTTGAACGACACTCTCTGACATGGTGGATAGATCACCATTGTTTGGTTCAAGGGGCTTCTTTTGTTCAGCCAACCTGGACTGTGATCTCAACAGATGCGAGTCTTTCAGGTTGGGGAGCTGTTTGGGGATCTCTGACAGCACAAGGCGTTTGGAAATCTCAAGAGGCGAGATAACCAATAAATATTTTAGAACTCCGTGCAATTCTCAGGGCTCTTCAGTTTTGGCCTCTGCTATAGAGAGAACCGTTCGTTTGTTTTCAGACAGACAATATCACAACTGTGGCTTATGTCAATCATCAGGGTGGGACTCACAGTCCCCAAGCTATGAAAGAAGTATCTCGGATACTTGCTTGGGCGGAATCCAGCTCCTGTCTAATCTCTGCGGTGCATATCCCAGGTGTAGACAATTGGGAGGCAGATTATCTCAGCCGCCAGACTTTACATCTAGGGGAGTGGTCTCTCCATCCAGATGTGTTTTCTCAGGTTGTTCAGATGTGGGGTCTTCCAGAGATAGATCTCATGGCCTCTCATCTAAACAAGAAACTTCCCAGATACCTGTCCAGGTCCAGTGATGTTCAGGCGGAAGCAGTGGATGCACTGACACTTCCTTGGTGTTATCATCCTGCTTATATCTTCCCGCCTCTAGTTCTCCTTCCAAGAGTGATCTCCAAAATCATCATGGAAACAGTATTTTGTGTTGCTGGTGGCTCCAGCATGGCCACACAGGTTTTGGTATGCGGATCTGGTTCGGATGTCCAGTTGCCCGCCTTGGCCACTTCCGTTACGGCCGGACCTACTATTTCAAGGTCCATTTTTCCATCAGGATCACATATCATTAAATTTGAAGGTATGGAAATTGAACACTTAGTTCTAAGTCATAGAGGTTTCTCTGACTCAGTGATTAATACTATGTTACAAGCTCGTAAATCTGTCTCTAGAAAGATTTATTATAGAGTTTGGAAGACTTACATTTCATGGTGTTCTTCTCATAAATTCTCCTGGCATTCTTTTAGAATTCCTAGAATTTTACAGTTCCTTCAGGATGGTTTGGATAAGGGTTTGTCTGCAAGTTCCTTGAAAGGTCAAATCTCCGCTCTTTCTGTTTTATTTCACAGAAAGATTGCTATACTTCCTGATATTCACTGTTTTGTACAGGCTTTAGTTCATATTAAGCCTGTCATTAAATCAATTTCTCCTCCTTGGAGTCTTAATTTGGTTCTGAAGGCTTTACAGGCTCCTCCATTTGAGCCTATGCATTGTTTGGACATTAAACTACTTTCTTGGAAAGTGTTGTTCCTTTTGGTTATCTCTTCTGCTACAAGAGTTTCTGAGCTATCTGCTCTTTCTTGTGAGTCTCCTTTTCTGATTTTTCATCAGGATAAGGCAGTTTTGCGGACTTCTTTTCAATTTTTACCTAAGGTTGTGAATTCTAACAACATTAGTAGAGAAATTGTTGTCCCTTCCTTATGTCCTAATCCTAAGAATTCTTTGGAGAGATCCTTACATTCTTTGGATGTGGTAAGAGCTTTGAAATACTATGTGGAAGCTACTAAAGATTTGTTTTATTTTCTGGTCCTAGGAAAGGTCAGAAGGCTTCTGCTATTTCCTTGGCTTCTTGGTTGAAACTTTTGATTCATCAAGCTTATTTGGAGTCGGGTCAGGCCCCGCCTCAGAGAATTACAGCTCATTCTACTAGATCAGTCTCCACTTTGTGAGCTTTTAATAATGAAGCATTCAGTTGATCAGATTTGCAAAGTGGCGACTTGGTCCTCTTTGCATACATTTACTAAATTCTACCGTTTTTGATGTATTTGCTTCTTCGGAAGCAGTTTTTGGTAGCTGTTTCAGTTCAGGCAGCTGTTTCAGTTTGATTCTTCTGCTTTTGTTTTAAGCTTTTTTCTTTCAAAAATGAAATAAACTTATTTTTTTGGGTTGTGGATTAATTTTTTCAGCGGAATATGGCTGTTTTTATTTTCATTCCCTCCCTCTCTAGTGATTTTTGAGTGGAAGACTCCACATCTATGGTATTGATATCCCATATGTCACTAGCTCATGGACTCTTACATGAAAGAAAACATAATTTATGTAAGAAATCAACTGATAAATTCATTTCTTTCATATTGGCATGAGTCCATGAGGCCCACCCTTTTTATGGTGGTTATGATTTTTTCGTATAAAGCACAATTATTTCCAACTTTATATGTTGATGCTTTCTACTCCTTTCTTTATCACCCCACTGCTTGGCAATTCATTAAACTGAATTGTGGGTGTGGTGAGGGGTGTATTTATAGGCATTTTGAGGTTTGGGAAACTTTGCCCCTCCTGGTAGGATTGTATATCCCATATGTCACTAGCTCATGGACTCTTGCCAATATGAAAGAAATTAATTTATCAGGTAAGTTCTTACATAAATTATGTTTTTAACAATATATTTTTGAGTCCAAAGAAGCCCTCAACACTTCTTGCATGGCCGACCGCAGCCACAATTACATTTTTTATGATTAGGCTGATAGTGCATTATGCCCAATTAGAAGTTCACAGATCTTGCCTTTAGCCAACTCTACAAGGATGCTTACAACTCAATAGAGGGAGCGGTAACCTTCAGTCTAATCATAAAAATAGCTGCAGCGATTGGAGGCTATGCAGGAAGTTAAGAGGGTTTCTTTGCATTTAAAAATAAATTATTAAAAAAGTAAATTCTGTGGTGGGGTTTTGTTAACAATTCGGAACTTTGGTAAGTTTATTTCAATGGCCATTGTTTTAATAATGCAAACTTTCCCTTTAAATAATAATAATTCTATTTGTAACTGGGCATGGTGGGTATACTGGGCATATTTTTAAAAGTTTTTCAATCACTGAGAAAATCAGAATAAGGGGTGCTACAGGGTGGAAGTAGGTCTAGAAAACATGCAATAAGGGCTAATGGAACATGGAAGAAAATAAATTTTTTGTAATATTTAAAATTTTCTTCTGCATTGATACTATATATAGCAACAGTACCATACTACAAATCAAATCCCTTGTGCCTGGGATTCAGAGCTGCGCTGAAATTCTTTTTACAAATAATTCTAATTTAGGCTGCATTTGTATAGTAGCAGATATTTAATAATCTGCATTTTTATTTGTGGGGTACTATAACAAATAATTTGCACCATGTTTATACTGCACAAATTATCATTTAACTACTGCCAAACTTTATCCAAGAAGGAGATATTAAGGCACAAATATGATGCATGGGGGCATATTTATCAAAGCATCAACTGAAAATACGCTTGAATTCTGTGTCGTATTTGTCGCGAGATTGATCCGCCGTAGTTTTCAATGCGCCAAGATTGTCAAATGTTGAAATTTTTGACGCAATATACACTCCTGCAATCTCAATCCGACGCAGATTGATGCTTGTGCTATTCAAGTTGAAAACTGTGGTATTAAAGCAGAATTCGGATCATTCGTCCTCCTAATCGACACTATTTGAACCTCTCAGTAAGTTATCAAAAAGTCTACATTTACGCTCGCGTCTATTCTGACGCAGCATACCTATCATTCAAACCGCCACCTTCAAGGCCGCGGATGGCATTGAAATCCATGGGTTTAAAAATATCGGGGATGGTTTGTGATCTTTTCTAGACGTAAAGACAAATGTTACCTACACAAAGTTTTCACATAGCATTCCCTTTCTAAATCATGTTTTGTAATGGTAAAACTCTACATTATTCTTCAATTCACTCTGCAAATATTCTTCAAAGAAGGATAGCAAGAGACTGAAAACAGTTGAATGCAAAATACATTGAAAAGACTTTAAAATGGCATTCTACATCCCACAAAGGATAGCAAGAGACTGAAAACTGTTGCACACTAATTACATTCCAATATGTTCAAAATTGCATTAACTTTATAAGTTATGTTTGGCAATGTTAATACACCACATTATTCCTCAATTCACTTTTCTAATATTTACCAACAAAGGATAGCAAGACAATCAAAACTGTTGCATACCAAATACATGCAAAATACATGTAAAATGGCATTCTACATCCCACAAAGGATAGCAAGAGATTTAAAACTGTTGCACACTAATTGCATTTCATAACGTTCTACATTTCATTCTCTTTCTAAGCCATGTTTGGCAATGTTAATACATCACATTGTTCTTTAATATGGTAGTCTGAAAACACCATAATCACTGACATTTTAAGCCTCCACGACGCTGCCATCTAAAAACAGAAAATCAGAGTTATGATTTCATATACAGCTAAATACTCATGTGTTGTGCATAAGTAATTTAGTTAATTGCACAAACAATACACCTGCATTTATTACAGCTGATGAACACACCTGGATGATATAATTCATTACATATTACTTGTACAATGATGATGCATACACTTTGTGCTCGTCAAATGATGCAATAATGCAGACATTCTGTCATTAATTTGTTATGTAATGTGTGGTGCATAACTTATTCAATCAATCACTGCAATCATTTACAGCTGTAGAACTTGGCATATAAAAAAGGGGTTTCAATCCACACACTTAATTTCATTATTATTTGGCAATGAACTTACTGATCAGTCTAAACTTTGTCCTGTTTTTACGGAGACGCAGGGAAAGACAGGTGTTAATGGCTGTGGAGTGTCAACGAAGACGCCAGTGGGTGCCGAGGGTTTTCCTGCCTAGGGTTGGTCTCCATGCCCTCAGTGATCGAGAGGTGACTCTCTCGAACCACTCACTGCAAGAACTAGGGCAATCCCTGGGATGGTAATATTATTATCGGTCCTCTATTTTTTGGCAACTGTATCATTCCAGGCTGTGACAGCTCTAGGCGTATGTATGAGCCAGGCAACCTTCTCCCGTCATCTGAAGGTTGTCCTTAATGCCTTGCACCAATGCCTAGTCCATCATGTCCACTTCCCCAATACACCTGAGGGGTGGCATGCTGTCAAGCTCCAGTTTTATCATCTTGCTAGGTTGCCAATGGTATTGGGGGCCATAGATTGTACACATATATTGATAGCCTCCAGGGGTAGAGAGGAGCCTAATCGGGACAGGAAGCATAACCACTCGTTGAATATCCAGGTCATCTGTGACGCCAGGTTGAGGATAGTGAGCGTAAGCTCTGGACTCCCTGGTTCCAACCACTATTTCTTCATCCTCTGCAATTCTGCTATCTACCATCAGTTCCGGGAGAGACAAATGCCAGAGGGAATCCTCATAGGTAAATATCTCTTATATATGTACACATATGTATATTATAGATTTTATTCATTCTGATTGCTAATATCAATGCTCTTTTTCTTTTACTCAGGTGATTCTGGATATTCATGTCTTCTAGGGCTGTTCACACCCGTCCAGAACTCCAACAGAGTGGAAGAGGTGCGCTACAATGAGGCCCACATTGCCACAAAATCAGTGGTTGAGCGCACATTTGACGTATTGAAGAGCCGTTTCCGCTGCTTGGACATCTTTGGTGGGGTTCTTCAGTATTCCCCCTCTAAAGTCTCTTTGATTTTCCTTATATGCTGTATGTTGCACAACATTGCCATTAAAATCCCTGATATAGATCTGGAGAGCTTGAAAGTCCCTGAGTATGACGACCATTTACCTCAATTAGAGGAAAGTGATGCAAGGCGAGAAGACTATATTCAGGCGGTTTTTGGACAGTAATGTTGTCAGTACTGACAGTGCAACATACAGTATTTTTAGTTCTTCAATATTACTTTACACTTTTGTTTTTATTCCAAAAGCTGATATATTTTGGAAGTTTTTTGCAATTATTGTCATTTAAATATTGACAAAATGATACTGTATATCACTGTCTTGCTATTGATTGAAAGTGGTTCATTTTGTCTATATTGGAATTGTTCATTGTAAAGGTTTTTCAAAACAGATCTTTAAATAAATATCTTCAAATAAAACATTTTTTTGGGTACACTTGACTCTGTTTTTCATTTAAAAGTTATAGAAGTACATTTTTAACTCTTTGTTTACCTTCTATCTATGCTTCTGCAAACTGCCCCCTTATGTCAGTTCTTTTGACAGACTTGCATTTTAGCCAATCAGTGCTCACTCCAGGGTAACTTCACGCGCATGAGCTCAATGTTATCTATATGAAACACATGAACTAATGCCCTCTAGTGGTCAAAATGATTTCAGATTAGAGGCAGTCTTCAAGGTCTAAGAAATTAGTATATGAACCTCCTAGGTTTAGCTTTCAACTAAGAATTCCAAAAGAACAAAGAAAAATTGATGATAAAAGTAAATTGGAAAGTTGTTTAAAATTACATCCCCATTTAAATCATGAAATATTTGTTTGGTACTTCACTGTCCCTTTAAACAACTTTATATTTCACCCATAACAAAAACTTTTATTCATTCTGTTGCTATTATTTGTTGAAGGAGCAGCAATGCACTACAGGTTTAGAAATGAATACATGTCAAGCCAATGACTCTCTCTCTCTCTCTCTCTCTCTCTCTCTCTCTATATATATATATATATATATATATATATATATATATATATATATATATATATATATATATATATATTCCAGTTGTGATTTTATCTTAGCTGTGAGCTAGCTGGTGAGTGCTGGGTGTTGCTATATGTTGTATTACTTTTTATTTGTAATCCCCCTTGTTTCTTGCACCCATTCCGTACTGGGGTTAACTGCCTGTGGCTCTGGTGACATCACAGCTTTTTTGGAGTGCTATTTAGCACCCAGGGCTGGATGTTGCCGAGTCACAGGATGTGTACCTGATTCGGTCTTGGAGTGCAGTTCTCTTCCATGTTTTGTGTATATATATATATATATATATATATATATATAGTGTACACCCTTCACTTGTTCACAGTTTGTTGAATTGAGGGCTTACATTGTGTGGCTGCTTTTGGGGGACACATGTTTTAGAAGGGACCTTGATGAGGTACCTGTGCTTGTTCCATTGTCAAAATGAGGAAACTAATCCTTCAATTTTTTATTTTAATCTTAGCTGAGAGATTGTGAGTGAGTTATGTACCTTCTCTGTGTGTTTTTTTTATAATTTCTTTTGTAATTTTCACTATTGTCCTTGCATCCAAGCCTGTCTGTGCTTAAAGGGACAGTAAATACCAGATATTTTGTTGCTTTAAAAGATAGATAATCCTTTTATTACCCATTCCCCAGTTTTGCATTACCAACACTGTTATATTAATAAAAAAATGAATGCTGGGGGGCGGAGCCAGCTACAGAGGCAGCCAGACGTGTTTTTCTGAAGCTCCTAGCTTTTGGACATAATTTCTCGAATTAAAGTATACATAAAGAGCCTAAATATGTCCGTTGTGATCTCAGAAAATAAATGCCGTCTATTGGGCTCCTAAGGAAACTAAAGAGGAGTTAATTGGTGAATGTGGGACTGATCGATCTCTCTAGGCTACACCACGCGGACTCCCCAGGAGTTACCCACTCCTAAAGACATGGCTACTATGGAGGCCTTAGAATTATGGGAACAGCGCACTCAACATCTCCTAAAACGGTGCTTTCGGAGCATGAGGGAGGATTTAATGCTTCTAGTCTCTGCCTTAACATTATCGCTGGAAAATCTAGCAGCAGAAGCTGATTTTGTCAAACATAGCAGGTCTTATACTGCGTCAGAACCCAGGCTTCAGGAAGCAACAGATATACCCTCTAACAGGCCTACTCCACTCTCAAGATATTATGCACCGAGGCGAGAACTGGACTTCCTCCCTGAACTAACTATACCGACAGATATAGAGGCTACCGTGTTAGTATACAGTGAAGTCCTTACCACACAGGACCACAGGCCGCCTATGCTGATGCTAGACCGCTGTGATGTCCCAGCTCAAGCCAGTGCTCCGCTACACGGGAACAGTCTAAGAGGGCTTACACAGCCCAGTTACACATCTGGGGCAATAACCTACCTTCTGAATGACGGCAGCCTTAGCGGAAGACCTCAGACGCATGGGAGTACAGCACAGACCCCCTGCTGTAAGCGGATCAAGTGCTAAAGCCATAAGAGTTGGACAGCGGGTAAAGGTAATCACACAGGACTCGCTCTTAAGCCCCGTTCCCATGAAAGCCCATTATGTCTTAAGCGCAGATTATATGCAGCGCTACAGGAAGCATGGATCTCCCAGACAAGATGCCACACAAGCTCTTACGGGACTTTTAAATAATCAATTTGACCCTGGAGGCAGGTATCTTTGTTTGTCCCCCAGGCATAGAAGGCAGAAACCTGGGACTCTAGCGTAGTCACCCAGGGTATGGCGTGCACTTATGAGACTGTTGAATAACCAATTTGACCCAGGAGGCGAGTGTCATTGTTTCTCTCCCAGACACACAAGGCAGAAACTTGGGACTTTAGCACAGCCGCAAAAGGATATGACTACCTGCTCACTAGGCATTATTTCCTATTATAGTCCATTTTACCCCTCTAGATTGCTCCAGGTACAAAGAAGCGGTAATGGCTAAATAATGTGCTGCGATTAACTCCTAGCTGGATTGGGTAGGATTTTACCTTTTGAGTAATGACTATAACATAATAGTTGGGGACATTAAACTGATTTTTTTGAAGATATAACGGTCCAGCAACTTATTATACTCATCTCAGAGACTGTCTGTATTTGGTCTTCCTACTACCTATCCTACTTATATGTGCTAAGTTTTCGTTAGTTGCATTGACTTTTCTTTGTATTACTTGTTATAAGTTTATTTAGCTCAAGGCCTCCTCCTAACCTTATTTATATACCCTCTTACATTTAGTCTAGGGTCCTACTTATATACTAGATGACAAGGGGTGATTAGTTCAGAAATGTCAATAATGTCCAGGTCCCTGGCAGCATGAATGGGAAGCTTGAGTTCAGTATCTAAGGCTATCATGGCCTATTTTAGCTTAGGACTGGGGCTTCCTTAGATCTATACTACTGTTTCAATAGGCTATGCTGCCCTCTCCTAAAAAGGAAATGAAGCCATAGCTTTATTAGAGCTGTCATAGATTAACATTTTATTGTCATAACTGTATACCTGCGTGCAAGTATTGAGGCAGAAGCTATATGATATTTTTCATATCCCTGATTATATCACCTTGTTTTAGCGATAGTATGGTTCACCCTTCACTTATATATAGCTTCAGGGTTCACTGTTCTTCTATCTAATTACGGGATCCCGTTTATATTCTGTTTCATAGTGTTTCTTAGTTGCACAAATATATTAAGTCTCTTTACTCTCTATGTGGCACTACGCACATACAGATATATAATCTCAGCTGCCCCCGTACACGCTAGACAACAGCGCAAGGATATGGGTAGTGTCTCTACATATTGTATATTGAGTCTCATGCTAGATGGCTATGTATATTCTTAGTAATCCTATGTCTAAGAGGGGAAATATCCTAGATACTCCCCTCGTTCTCCCTGCTAGCTTACCCTTCATATACCTAATGAAGAACCCAGGAGAATGCCCTATGTTGATGGGGCCCATTCGCGCCTTGTTAACTCTACATAGATTTAAACTGAGCCGACATATTCAGTTGTTAGGGTTTTTGTAGTTGTTGCGTTATTTTATTCTGTCTGTTATCTGCTATCATTATTGATATATGTATGACTGTCATCCCTAGGTTCTCTATAGTTTTGTCCACATTGCTGGTGCATATTGTTTGTTTCTGTTGAGCCTCTCTCCTCCCTTTCCCGCCGGTACTTGTTGCCTGCGGGTCATATCCCTATTCCTTTTTCCCGCATCGCCTATAGGAGGCACCCCCCTAGAAGAGGGGCTCACACAGAGGTCCCTTATGCTCCAAACATTCCGATATCCCCTTCTCCACATAATATTGCAGAGATACTATCACATTACAATGTTATGCCTCAAGTGTAAAGCATTCAGAACCCTAGCTGAAAGCATAATGCTAGATAAAACTCCCATTATCTTTATGGAAACCATACTATAATATCTAGGAAGGCTACACTTTTGCTCCTGAAGCTACAATATCTAAATCAACTAATATGGAGACGCTAGCTATCATTTTGTAGACTAGGATTCTTTATAGACTCAATCATAGGTTTATCACATATGTTTATCCATTAGTTGCCCACATATAAGCATAGCTCTTTACCCCTACTTATAATGTAACTAAAATATCTCTGAAGCCTAAACTCAGCTTTTAGTGTAACATTCTAACTAGCTCCGCCCCATCCCCATCCGTATCCTTCCCCATACCATATTTTGAGCGGCTCTTGCCCGCTGCATCCCCTCTCCCATCTCCTGCTCACTAGCTAAGCTCCCTATCTATACGAATTAAATTTTTCATGAGGAAACCGTATATTAACTATTGTTACTCAGGAATCACATGATGGGTTCTCATTGATCTACTAATTTGTAAACCTTTTTCATTGTTTCTGATAATTTTCATTATACCTGAGCTTTAGCTACCATAACCTTCCATTATTTAAAAATGAGGTCATTAATGATACAGCTCAATATTGTGTAACACATTGTCCATAATCTTACTTTGTAACTTTGCCTAAGGTGTACAATTTATTTCCTTAAGTTCACTCTGTAGCATAGATTGAAAATTGATTTCTCATGTTAATACGTACCAATATGTCGACTATGATACATATACTGTTGATCTATATTGTTTGTGCTTGGAGATTTATCTTTCCATCTTGTTTTATAACCTAATTATTCAATGCAGTGTTGTGCTGTAACTATTATGATTTATGTATATTGTTAGAACCTCAATAAAAAATATATTTAAAAAAAAAAAAAAAAAATGAATGCTTGCCTTAGCTTAGATGCCTTATTTTTCAAATAAAGATAGCTAAAGAACAAATATAAATTGCTAATATTAGAAAATTATATCTTTTCTTACTATTGCATGCTCTATCTGAGTAATAAAATATTTGTGTTCAGTGTCCCTTTAATGAAAAAGTGATATTTTTAAAAAAATAAGGAAACATGAGAATGAATACATTTACATAATCTAATTAAATTTCAAATTACTTTACTATCACATGCTATTTATGACTCCTGAAATTAAAATTATTGATTCATGTACCTTTTAATAGAAGTGAGTTGTTTATGCCAAACTCGTGACTATATAATGAATGTTTTGTTTTTTTTTAAATAAAAAAATGGTGTATATTGACCCTTTAATAAGCAGAGAAAAGTATATCTTACCCATGCATTGAATTTGATCAACAAGCATGTGTAACATTTGTATTATGTGAATAAAAGAATAACAAACAAACAAATTTATTAGGTCAGAATATAATTTATTTATATTTTCTGAAAAGAAAAAAAAATATAATACAAATTCCATACATAACAAAAAATTTAATATAAATTAGATTTTAATTAAATTGATATAAAAAACAAAAATAAGCCTTCTAATCTTTAGCACGCTTAGAGGTATGGGGAGAATGTGGGGGAGATCGCTCTCTTGCTGACCGACCATGAATTAGCATGAAAAGTTTTCGGTTAAAATGCCGGTTGTCTTCGTCTGCCCTCTCCCTATGATCCAATTTACCCTGCTCTACAGCTACCTTGGCCCTGTCTACAGCTAACCTCTCCCTATCATAATTTAACATATCACTATCCCTCTGTCTTTGATATAAATCACTTCCCCTCTCTAAATCTAATCTTGCACTATCCCTTTGCCTTTAAATTCTCAGTCTTTCCTTCTCTAAATCTTATCTTTCCCTATCTACTTGAATGTCCCTCTCTAATATCTGCCCCTGTTGCTCAACAGATAATCTCAATGCTCCATGCAACGCATAGTGATCAGCCCTGTACTGACTGGCCAGATTTAACATTTCACAATTGATTTGAAGCAGTTTGTGACCAGGATTAGAACGGCCATGAGCTGCTGGTGCATGAGCAGCAGAGGCAGGAGGGGCACCAGGTTTCAGAGCAGCTGGGTCTTCTGGGGCAGGAGGGGCAGCACAGATGAGAGCATCTGTATCCTATGTTCCCTGGGAGATTCCCTGCTCCTGGGATTCCGGATATAGATAATCTCCCAGGAACTTGTCCTCCTCCTCCACAACTGCTCTCATCTCTCGAAGACACCCAGCAATCTCCTCAGATAAATTGTGTACACGTCCGGTATCTAAAGAAATGGGAATATTAAAATATTATAATCACACGTAATGTAAAGTGAAAGATTAAAGGCATATGAAAGTAAACATACAGCTTTCATGATTCATATTGAGATGATAAATGTAAGACACTGTATTTTAACATGCACAATTCCGATAGTTAATATAAAATGGATATTCCATCAAAGTTTTGAATCCAAATTAATGCATTTCATTTTTTAATAACAGCATTTTAATTTTTGCTATATACATTTGGTATCAAAAGTGCTTCTAATAAAAGTAATAGCCATTTCAAAAGTGTATTTAAGTATTCACCGTGCACCAGCATTTTCAACACAGCATTTGTGTTAATTACTGACATGCTATAAGCCCCACTGGTACTGTTAAAAGCTTCAGTATTGAAAATGCTGTTGCGCTGAGAATATCTAGCTCTGATCCACATGGACGTGCATGTAAAAACATTACCAATAATAATAGAAAAGAAGAATATTCAACAATAGGACAAATTTTTAATGGATATATAAAATGCATGGTCTTTGTAAATGAGGAATCTTTTATTTTGACTATACTATTCTTTGAGATACTATTGAATCACAGATTATATCAAAGATCAATGTAATTTAACATGCTTGTTTAATACTGTGATATTCTTCAGTAATACAACTTTACCTTTAAAATTATGGCATTGACTGTCCCTTTTACGTTAGCACACATAACATTTTAATGTTTGATCTTGTGTTTGTTACCTGTGGAGGAGATTCAAGATGTTTGAGGGTGTCCCAAAGCCCTTCGTACCTCAGCTGAAATAAAAAATGTGTATATACAGAGTTAAAAATCTATTTACAATCATACGAGTAAGAGTATTTTAATTTAACAAAATATAACATTAAAAAACATACCTGTTGTTCGGCCAATGCTTGCTGCTTCAGGGGTGCTGCACATAAGGTCAGGCTGTGTGGCTGCTGAGGAGAAGCTGTGGCTTGATTCAGTATGTATACTGAAGGCCAATGGTAGTGTGGCATCACCATCAGTGGCAGCAGCAGCTTCAGCTGTAGCTGCAGCAGCAGCACTGGTAGATGCTGGAAAACAGATGAATAAAGAATGAGTACAAATATTATTGCATATAATAATGTCAATAAAGCAAAAGGCCTATCATTTAAAACAAAATCATTTGTGACATGAAGAACGCATGTAATAGAACTTTAATTACCTGCCAACTCATCAGTATCATTCCCAACCAAATCCAGACCGAGCGTCATATTTGCCCCCAACTTCTCTATCAGCTAAGTCTCGTATGAAGAGAGCTCAGCTGTATACGGCTCGCCACCACCTGTAGTGCATGCAGACTGCCTCTCCCTGGCCAGCTTGGCCTTCAAGATTCAAGTCCGAGAACCTTTTTTTACAGTGTTCCACCGATTTCACATGAGCGCCTTTGGCAGAGACACTGCCAGCTATTTCTTTCCAGATCTGTTGTTTTCTGAAGAGAGAGGTCTGTTGGGCATTGGAACCAAAAATAAAATCATAGTTATCCAAAACCTTAATGACTAGAACCCTATTCTGTTCAAAATTGAACTGTATATTGCGCCCAGATTTTGTCTTACCAGTCTCCGCAGACGCCATATACAGTCCAAGAAATAAAATATAAGAACGTTGAACAAAGAAAACCCAATTACTTTTACTCAGCTCACACATACAAGCTTAGAAGGAAACACGTATTAGACTCCATTTCCATTCCCCTTTTATAGTTAATTAGTCAATACATAAAAAATCAGCCGTTAACAATTACATATACAATCATCAATTAAAATTTGTTTCAGTATTAGCTTTATTGACGCAGTTATTCAATTCTTTTAGTACAACTTATTCATAAGCCCGTCATTGGTGATGCATATAATATTAAATGTTCAGATAAATGTTTTAAAATTAATTTTTTTATTAAATTATTATTGTTATATAATCAATAACTTCATCAATCCAATTAGTCACCTTGATTCAATATACTTATTTAAGTAAATACAGGTGGCCCTCGGTTTACAACGGTTCAATTTGCGCTGTTTCAGAATAACACCCTTTTTTTCAGTCATGTGACTGCTATGGAAAAGCACTGAGAAGCAATGCATTGGTTAAAATAAGGACAGGCTTAGATCAGCTTGTGATGTCTAATCATAAACTCTCAGCGCTAATGTATGTGAGCAACTAATAGCTAGCTTTCTCTGCAATCATGAACCCATGGAGTAAATAGGAAACAAGCACTTAAAAAGTTTCATTAATTGAATAATGGTAATTACTGTATGTTGTTGCATGTAAAGGACAGTGATTGTTTCAAAGTGTATTCTTCTTTCCCTCCTTTCCGCTCTCCCTTCTTTCCCTTTTTCCCTTCCTTCCTCCCTCAACTCACTCCATCCCTCAACTCCCTCCCTTCCATAACTCCCTCCCTTCTTTCACTCCCTTCTTTATCTCAACTCCTTCCCTTTGCTCCCTTCTTTCACTCCTTTCTTTCCCTCACCACTGTTCTCTTCTCTCTCTCTCCCTCTTTCCTGCTTTCCTTTCCCTCCCTTTTTTCCACTCCCCTTCTTTTCTCTCCCTTCTCTCAATAAGAAAATGATATGAGATGCATGCAATTCAGCTTTCAAAGGAACAAGATCTAGCAGCCACTTCCCTTTTATTTTCCTGCCCAGCTGCTTGAAGGTTAGGGTGCCTATAAATCAGTCCAGACTGGAATGCATATAATGGCTGCAGACCCGATATTATCTAACATGCTAACAATGCAGAGAACTGTGCAGAAAAATGCAAGTAAAAAAAATGTTTTTGTTCATTAAACTTAGTTTGATTAAACATTCTGTGTTGTGTGATTATTATATTAGGTTTATAATGCTGTTTAGCAAATGCTTTTGTTCATTAAACTTAGTTTGATTATATATTCTGTGTTGTGTGATTATTTTATTAGGTTTATAATGCTGTTTAGCATTTAACGTCTTCACTTCAAAGCTTTAATAATAATGTATTAGGTGTTACTTATGTCAATTTTGAGAGGGGCCTGGAACCTAAGTACCTCACTTCCCATTGACTTACATTATAAACTGGGTTTCAATTTACAACGGTTTCTATTTACAACCATTCCTTCTGGAACCTAACCCCAGCGTAAACTGAGGGCTACCTGTATACATTCATATTTGTTTTATACAAGGATCATTAGCGAAGGGGAAAAATATATTGCTACAGGATATACTTTTCATAACTCAGTCAGTGGTGATGCATATTATATAATATGATTACAGTTTCACTGTGGATTACATAGCAATGGTCATGAACACATGATGAATATAATCCGCCAATCAAACATTAATAAAAAAAATTCCACTCTCAATAGCCAATCAGATTGCTCTCTACTTTGGATAGTTGTGTCGCACTTAAAAATTATTTTAGACTAATAGTGATTTTTCAAGATGACGCAACCTCCAGTTTTTAGCGATGGGGAATTGATTAAAATATATTTATATATAAAGATATATATATATATATATATATATATATATACACATATATATATATATATATATATATATATATGAATAGATATTTATATATATACATTTAGATAGATAGATAGATAGATAGATAGATAGATAGAGAGATAGATCGATAGCTATAGATATATAGATAGCTATAGATATATAGATAGATAGAGATGTAGATATAGAGTATACAATCTCCATGCATTGAAGCTGCATAAACATTACGCATAATAGAATAAAATACATGGTTCTAATGTTGAAATACGTCATTATATGTTTGCAGATTTATCGAGGCCAAGGGAGAGGATACCCAGGTATCTGATGCCTGTCACCATGAATACCCTGCAGAATAACCGCTCATCGCCACCACTGCCTCTGACTCTGCTCCAGATTCAGGGGGAGGAGGAGCCAGGGGCATCTTCAGATGTCCCCGATACAGAAGGTTATTTAACTTAACAACAACATGTTGTCATTATTTAACTGAAAAGATAGATTTTGAAAAATGTTATATCATGACGCAGTTTAATTAGGGGCGTATTATGGTCTAGGCCAGTGCATATATCCTGTATTAGGCTACAATGTATGATTTTCTAAAATTTTGGGATGGTGGTGTGCCGCAGGATTTTTTAATGTAAAAAAGTGTGCCATGGCAAAAAAAAAAAAAGGTTGCAAATCACTGGTCTAGGCAAACAAGTTCGGTGCCTAGGGCGTCAGATTTGGGATTAGCAGCACATCTGTCCTATCCTCTCTCTAAAAGCCAGCATACAGTACAGTGAGTGATAATGTGCAGGCTTTTACAGAGAAGACAAGGCACATGCGCTGATTAAGGTCGCTCTTTACAGGCAGTGCTCCTTTAAACCATTGCTTCATTTAGAGCCGCTGGCATTTTTTCAGTGGAAGCGTTCTTGGTGAGAAACTTGACCGGGGATATGCTTCCAAGGTGGGACTGGAGGAGAAGACCTTGTGATCAGCTGTGGTGGGTCTGCGAGCGCGGTGCTTATTGCAGGTCTTAGCAGCTAACAGACTGGATGCGTCTGTGCACTGCTTAGATCAGCTTGTGATGTCTAATCATAAACTCTCAGCGCTAATGTATGTTAGCAACTAATAGCTAGCTTTCTCTGCAATCATGAACCCATGGAGTAAATAGGAAACAAGCACTTAAAAAGTTTCATTAATTGAATAATGGTAATTACTGTATGTTGTTGCATGTAAAGGACAGTGATTGTTTCAAAGTGTATTCTTCTTTCCCTCCTTTCCGCTCTCCCTTCTTTCCCTTTTTCCCTTCCTTCCTCCCTCAACTCACTCCATCCCTCAACTCCCTCCCTTCCATAACT
Source organism: Bombina bombina (assembly GCF_027579735.1). Taxonomy (NCBI): domain Eukaryota; kingdom Metazoa; phylum Chordata; class Amphibia; order Anura; family Bombinatoridae; genus Bombina; species Bombina bombina. The sequence goes on along the minus strand of NC_069500.1, from coordinate 996,874,283 downwards.
CCCTCCCTTCTTTCACTCCCTTCTTTATCTCAACTCCTTCCCTTTGCTCCCTTCTTTCACTCCTTTCTTTCCCTCACCACTGTTCTCTTCTCTCTCTCCCTCCTTCCTGCTTTACTTTCCCTCCCTTTTTTCCACTCCCCTTGTTTTCTCTCCCTTCTCTCAATAAGAAAATGATATGAGATGCATGCAATTCAACCCACCTGCATGCAAGTGTTTTGCTAGCCCATTTTCTTTTTAATTGTTAAGTGGAAAAAAGCCCTAAAACCTTTAATTTGCCGCAGAATTTTTAGTGCCTAGGGCAGAACAAAACATAAATACATCACTGAGTTTAATGTAAGTGATTCATTTTATCATATTTTATCATATTTATTTAACAGACTCACCCAGGCACTTCAAACAGTTGCTGAGGCTGTTAGAGGAATACAGGACGCTCTGCGTGACTTTTTATTTAATTTTTTATTTATTTAATTATTTTTTTTTCTAAAGTTTTAAAAATAATAAAAAATCTATTGTTAAGAAAATAATGGTGTCGCTACATTAATTTAAGTATTATCTTGAAGGGACATGAAAAGAAAATATATTTTTCATTATGTATAAATAGCATGCAATGTTGTTAATTATTATTTTGTTTGATATATATATATATTATTTTTATCCATTTTTTATTCTACCCTTTGATGGGGAGCATATTTATATAAAGTATATAGCTGCTAAATGATGTCTACATATGGATGAATCATGTGATTTACTTGCACATGTGCATTCCTATTTCTAATAAATAGTATATCTGAGGGATAATAGAAGTGAAAAGGATTAATGCTGCTTGAGAAGGTCTTGTCTATCTGTATAATGAAATAACATATATGAGTATGATGTCCCTTTAGGATATGAAATAACATTTGTTTAAATTGAACAATTAATTGACTAATACTTCACATTACATGTTATTTTGTAAAATATTATTGGTCCGATTAATAATTTATTTACAATATCTACAAATGAGATAAAAAGGTCAACATTGCTTTTTGCAAGCATTACAATATTGAAGAACATGTTAACAATTTTAATAAATGGACATAGATATATATACAAACATATATATATATATATTTATATATATATATATATATATATATATATATATATAAATAAATATATAGATATATTAATATATATATATATATATATGTGTATATATATATACACATCTTTAAAAATAAAACTATATATATTAGAAATTTATATATATATATATATATATATATATATATATATAGATATAATGTTATCTATATATATTTTAAAAATATGTATGTGTATATATGTATGTATGTTTGTATATATATATTTATATATATATATATATATATATATATATACACACACACACACATATATAAAAAATAGATATATAGATATATATATAGATATCAATGAATATATTAACAGAGATATGTACAATGGTATGATAAAAGTTGCAATTAGAAGGCTAAAATGTCTTCATTTGATAGACATGCAAGGTAAAGAATTAGATAAATATGGATATTCGCGACATCAAAGACTCTTATTTGTCAAAAGTCCAATGCTCAGTCCGATGCTCATCGCGTCGGACTTGACGCACGTCTTTTCGACATGTTTTGTGATAAATAAGGGTGTCGCATGTAGGTTTGTGGCAGCGATGTCTGTCGATGTCTGGTGAGCGTGTTCACGCCGGCAAATGCAACATAGTTGACGCTTTGATAAATATGCCCCTTGGTGTGAAAAATATTAGATAAATATTTAAATACATTGTGATGTTTGAACTGATCCACTGTACAGTGTTTAGGCACAATAATCATTTACAGATGTAAAGATTCCCATCCTGATAAGTTTTAAACATTTATATAAGCCTGATGGGCATACTAAGCATATTCCTCAATTACTTTTATTTTAAATATATTTCTTTTTAATAGTTTAAAAGTTTTTAGTTTTTTTTCTCCCATTTTTTTTCTTCCATGATTCAGATAAAGCATGCCATTTTAAGCAACTTTCTAATTTACTCCTATTATCAAATTGTCTTAATTCTCTTGGTATCTTTATTTGAAAAGCAAGAATTTAAGTTTAGAAGCCGGTCCATTTTTGGTGAACAACCTGGGTTTTTCTTGCTGATAGGTGGAAAAAATCACCCACTAATAAGCAAGTGCTGTACAGTGACTAAATCAAAAATTGGCTGGCTCCTTAGCTTAGATGCCTTTTTTCAAATAAAGATAGCAAGAGAACGAAGAAAAATGGATAATAGGAGTAAATTAGAAAGTTGCTTAAAATTGCATGCTCTGTCTGAATCATGAAATAAACAATTTGGGTTCAGTATCCCTTTAATTGAGAATATGGAAAAGATTTTCATATGAAAAAGAACAGTGCAGTGAATTGCAAGTGGCCACAACTAGATTTCAGATGTATGGCTATTAAATACATATTCATTGTTAAATTTATGTACCCCCAATATCGACAGACTTTACAATTGCAAAAGCATTGCACACTTATCAATTTTCAATCTTTTTTTGACCTGGTAAAACGTAATGCAATAGTAGGTAGACTTTGTTTTAATGGAAAGCCAATGTGGGATTTTATGGGCTTTATTTAAGAAGCTGTGAATGCAGTTTGGGAGCACCTTCAGCTACAAGCTCGCATGAGATCACTGCATGAGGCCGCTGCTTCTTAACCTACTCCTAACTGGCGTTTTTTAATCTGACTTGTCCGACTGGGATATTGACAGACCCTGCTCACACAGTTCTCTTCATGTGAGCAGGAGGTGGAATTGCACAAGCAGTGGCTTTTGCAATGATAATTGCAGGCAGTGTATTGCTGCCTGCTAGCCACAATGCCGGGTGGACAGGGGGGAAAATTAAACAATATTTTTACAGTTTACAACTGCTGAATATTGGCAACTATGTAAATGCAAACTAAGGGGGATATTTATCAAAGTCTTGACCGAAAATTTGCCGGAATTCTACATCGTAATTGTTGCAAGATTGATCCAACCTAGTTATCAAAGCCTCAAGACCAGCAAATGTTGAGATTTTTGACGTAACATACGATCCCACGATCTCAATCCGACACAGATTGATGCTTATGTCATTATAAATGTTCCGAATACACAATCGGCTCTATTTGACACTTTTCCCCATTTATCAAATAGTTCAAAAGCTCACCGCTATTCCGATGCATCATATCTGGTTTTTAATCCACCACCCTTGAGGCCGCGGATGCCATAGAAATCAATAGAAGTCTGAAACCACCGAAAGCTTATGTTCGATGCTGCAAGACGATGAAATATACCTCATTGATTTCTATGGTAGAAAACAAGTAACATTTACACCTAACACCCTAACATAAACCCTGAGTCTTAACACCCCTAATCTGCCATCACCGACATCACTGGAACCTAAATAAAATGTATTAACCCCTATTCCACCACTCCCCGACACCACCACTACTAAAAAAACTTATTAACCCCTAAACCTCTGGCCTCCCACATCACCACCACTAACTAAACCTATTAACCCCTAAACTGTCAGCCCCCCACATCTCCAAAAAATAAATTAAGCTATTAACCCCTTAACCTAACAACCCCTTAACTTTAAATTAAAATTACAAGATCATTATCTTAATATAAATTAAAACGTACCTGTAGAATTAAAATAAATTAATTTTAAACTATTAATTAACCTACCCTAACTATTATACTAAAATTAAATTAAACTACCATTAAAATAAACTAAATTACATATTAAAAAAAAACTAACCCTACTAGAATTATTTAAATATACAATTAAACCTTATTAAAAGTACTAAATTACAAAAAAAAAAACCCCACTAAATTATGAAAAATAACAAACCAAATCATACATTTTTTTTACACCTAATCTAATAGCCCTATCAAAATAAAAAAAGCCCCCCCTGAAATAAAAAAAAACCCTAGCCTACAATAAACTACCAATGGCCCTTAAAGGGGCCTTTTGTGGGGCATTGCCCCAAAGATATCAGCTCTTTTACCTGTAAAAAAAAAAATACAAACACCCCCCAACAGTAAAACCCACCACCCAACCAACCCCCCCAAATAAAAACCCTAATTCTAAAAAAAACCTAAGCTACCCATTGCCCTGAAAAGGGCATTTGGATGGGCATTGCACTAAAAGGACATTTAGATCTTTTACAAGCCCAAACCCTAATCTAAAATAAAAACCCACCCAAATCAATTTTTAAAAATCCTAACACTAACCCCCGAAGATCCACTTACAGTTCTTGAAGTCCTGCTTGAAGGATCCATACAGCCGGCAAAGTCATCATCCATGCGGCAAGAAGTCTTCATCCAGGCGGCCTCTTCTATCTTCATCCAGCCGGCGAAGTCTTCAACCAGGCGGCCTCTTCTATCTTCATCCAGCCGACGCGGAGCGGGTCCATCCTGAAGACATCCGACGCGGAGCTCCTCTTTTTACAGTTGCTGAAGCTTCAATGCAAGGGACGCGATTCAAGATGGCGTCCCTTGCATTCCTATTGGCTGAATTTAGTGTTAAATTCAAATCAGCCAATAGGAGGCGAGCTTCTGAAATCCTATTGGCTGATTTGAACAGCCAATAGGATTTCAGAGAGCTACTGAAATTCTATTGGCCTGAAGGCTCGCACGGAAACAAGGGGAATAAGGTCCTTGTTAAATCGAACCCATAGTGTCCATTTAAGTGAATATTGAAAGTTAATTTCCCTGTTTACAAATGAGTGAAAATTTAAACTTTGCAATTCTTAAACTATTTTCTTTAACTTATTTTTTATATCAAAAACCTTTTTCTATAGATTTTAGATTCATACATATTAGGAAGTCATCCTCTATATCAAATTAATTAGCTGCCATATTCTTTCTATGTTTTGACTGCTTTGCCATGCAAAAAAAAAATCCCTTTGAAAAGGGCTGTAATAGATATGTGTTTTTTTTTGTGTGTGAGATAAATTATTTAACGGGGTTAAGGTAAGAGGAATGAAAGTGACAATAAATTATGATATTCTAATAATATGTGTTTAATGACTAGAGAGGCGTTTTCAATAAATATATTTTCACCAAGCTTTATAATAAAGTTCTAATTAGCAATGATAAGCATAATGAAGGCCATGTTTTACTGCATAGAGGAACTGGGGACTTTGTGAACTTTCTATCATTTGCAATTTGCAATTTTTGAACTGAAAACATATTTAAAGCTTTTGATATGTTGATTGTAAAGAAAATAGACAGCTGTGCTCATGTCTTGGGACGAGCCTCAATGGCTAAATGAAGATCACAAGTGCTTTCTCCTTAGTCAAGATAGATCTACATCCCAATGAACCACATTCAGTCAATAATAGATGTTTTAAATTGCATATGACCAGAAAGCACGCATCACTTCTCCCTTGGACTTAGGTATTGGCAGATAGTGCCCAGGGCTATACGTTGCCTCACTGTATTGCTGTAATTTTCCATCTTACAGATTTTTTATTAAAACATACAGACTAAAAAAGTTAACACAAAACAGTTGACTAATTGGACAATTAAGTGAATTTCCCTGATGTATATTGATCAGCTATCTTTGATAAGATAAAGTATATATTTTACAAATACGATATTGTTAAAAAATGCTTGATTTTACGTGGTTTAAGAATTATATTAATTTATATCTGAAATGCAATTAAATCAACCAAAGCAAAATGTGATATTTTAGTTCACTTCAGTTAGTATTTAAATGTCCTTGCATTAAAATATAAAAGCATATAGGTGTTACATTTCTTTAAGAGAGGTCCGCACACTGTAAGTTAAGATTTATTTAGCACTCTGAGGTTTCACTCACCTTGAATGCATCAAAAGTTAAATAGCAAAATTCCTTTATATAAGTTCCTCAACATTAGAATGTTCCTGGGAATCATAATTCATGAAGCCATTTTTTTCACTATATTACACCTACAAAGTTGCTACTAAAATTGCTGTAGAGAAGATTGTTCTATTTATTTAAGATAAGGACTTAGGGGTTAGACAATCCCCAATGCAGCAAGAGAGATCCATTATAGCTAGCCCTTTCCATACAAATACCTATGCTATATACATATTAACCCTTATAATATTTATATGATTAATTTTTATTAGATAGTGTACAGTATATATGAGTGTAACACTTTATTTTAATGTATTTCTTTTTTCTTTTTTTTTAAATAGTTTTTATTGAGGGACCAACAAATACAAATGCAAAATTCTGTTTGCTCGATATAACATAAGTTATACAGAGATGTGCAATAACATGCATTAGATTGAACATGACAATTCAGGTTAACAACGAAGTTCAAAAATAGATTACATACAAAATGGCTGGAGAGCAAACACCAAACCTCCCCCTTTTTTACCTCAGGAATGGCTGCGGCCGCTTTTGGACCCCAATGCACTCAAAGTATCAATCAGAGGATTTTTGAAAGAGATAGACCACTTTTGGGCCTATACTGAACATTATCCTTCACACAACTGCCAGGACCTTGGGTAGGTCCAGAAAACTGGTATAAAAATGAAGGAGTACACAACTATTAGAAAGATAAGGACTAATAACATTTGATATGAAGATATCTCACATAATGTTAGGGATACACCAAAAAGGGAAGCACAAGAACCGTGGGTAATATATTAGAGCTCATGACTAATAATACTGTTATATCTGCTGTAGGGCCAGCAAAGCAGGAATTGTGGAGCCTGTAGTAATTATAAGTTTCATAATTTAAATATCCTTTGCTTACATCTAAATCATTTAACGCCATCCACAATCTCTGCAACCCTAACAGTTGCTTTGTGCTGTCATGTTGGCTAGTAATTATATTCCAATCATGTGATAATCAAACCGGACTATGGACATTCAAACACATACAGGGAGGCACAATAGGTCCTTCCGTGTTAGGGCCCGGAGAGCCTTCTTCACACTAATATGTGGACAAACTACAATAATGGCTCTACGGGTAGGGCAGAGGCTACAAAACTCTGCCAACAAAATAAATGTGGAGGATACATAGCTTATCCCTAACCACATAGTGGGGGGGGGGAGAAGGGAGAGGAGGAGGATAAGGAGGAGGAGGGGGGGGCAAATGAAAACTAGCAGTAGTGTCCCCTTTATTGAGCTTAGTATCCAGTCAGACCTGTATTTACTGTGTATGCTCTCATTAACAAATAACATATAACCTATGTATACTAGTGGTGAGAGTAAAAAATTGTCTAAACAACATTACAAATACGCGTATCCTGGATGGGGTTAACATAAACCATGAAGATGCTTCCTTCCTGTCAGTGATACGTTGCTTTATACATAGTTCTACATTTCAATTCCACTACATTGGACAGGTAATGTAATATGGCATATAAACACTTACACATATACTTTGTTCCCTATTATACGGCTGAGTGTTACATAGTATTAAATTATTCCTAAGAAAGCACTCTGAGGATTCAAAACTACTATGGCAATGCCTCACTGACAGAATAATACATTATACTTAGCCTAAAAGGTATCTAGGTATATTTTAATTATCTTAAACCTTGATATATTTTCACTAATACCCTTGAGAAAACTAGACGCTTGTATATCAAAGACATTTCCACCAAGCCAGTTAATGGTTAATGTCTAATTACCCTTGTGGTCCCCAGAATGCTTTACCCTTAGACTGGCACACTTATCGTCTTGTCAAGTAGACTTTGCACCCCTACTACAGTGATATCTCTCTATTTTAGCTTGCAAGGTCCATGTTACAAATATGTGGCCTGGTTAATAACAGACCATGCGTTCTCATGAATGCAAAGACATCTTACGCCTTGTAGTCAGTGTGATAAGAGATAATACCAACAGGGCGCACTAGGCAATGCTCAGTTTATCTTAACGCTGGGGAAAACTATTTACATATTAGGATGAGGGAAATAGCTGCCAGGTCTGCAATGTTATGGCAAAACTGTAATCACAAGCATAATTACTGAAGAAGTGTTTCCTTGTCATATTGTCTGAGGCAGAGGCTACAACGCTGAAGCAGTCCCAGGGCATCATAAGAGGATATGTGTAACAGTCAGTGCCCCAGCTTCAGCGTGCTGTACTATTATAGTCACCAGGCATCAGTGATAGTAGTCTCAATGTCCTGTAAGCTTAGATCCCCACCGACTAGCGGGCTAACTTGCGTGGGATGGCAGGCCCAGGGAAAGGACCATGCGGTGTGCAGGAATGTGGGGTTTTCAAATAGCAAAGGAATGGGTCAGGAGATATATAGATGCCCGAGGCAATCCTCAGATGGGGATCCGGCAATTTGCCATCATTAATACTCTGTAGTGAGGAGGAAACCTCTGGGTAGGAGGCACGTAGCAGTACCTCACCCAGTGCCAATAACACTGCTCAGCCATACACAGTTCCTGCTTGTAGAGACAGCTTACCCTACTTGCATGCGAGCAAACCCATCAGCCTTCAAGCGGGACAGGGCTGTCCGGGTGGCCTCAGGAGGGCAATGGCTCCCAGAACGGAGCATCCGGAGACTTTGGCAGTGTTACCAGCAGGGTACAGACAGGCCTCTTGAATCTACAAAGGGGGAGCGAAGTCCCTCTCCTGGGTCCACCCCCACCGGCAACAGAGATGGAGTACCCGGCCCAGGATCCGTAAGTGCAGCGATACCTAGTGGCTCCAGTACCGCTCCGTGTTCCCCAGCAGAGGTAGCGCTGCATATTCGCGCCACTTGAATTTTGAGCGTAAAAGCGTCAAGCCTGTCACAGATTCTCCTCCCATGTTCTTCCAACAGACCTTTAATACTGGTATACAGGTCTTGGGCCTCCATGCCGGGTAGCAGCACACCCTTCTCCATGATGGCGGGTCAGTGTGTGGCGGGGAGCTGCACTATAGTTCTTCAGCTCAAAAATGCTTAATTAGCCACCGGGTCCTTATCCATATGTCTCAGGATTCTTCCTATGTTATTGCCCTTCAGGCACTAGTAAAGTAGAGGGAATATAACTATTATACATTCCATTTTATAAAGTTTAAGTCAGGGGCTCCTGCTCAGTGCCTCTTGCAGCTTTGGCGGTTAGCTCCACCCCCTATTTTAATGTATTTATGTTGTGTTGCAAATGTTATTTAAGCCCTAACTAATTTTTACGCAACGACTTCAGTGGCACAAACTTGACGAGCGCAAATTTGGTTTGCACTTGTGCGGTCGCATTTACTTTCAACTAACAAAATGTGCACAATATCGTGTGCACTTACATCAGCGCACCCATTGTAATCAAGCACAGATATATATATATATATATATATATATAAATATATACAGTATATATAATATATATATATACACCAAAAGATTTGTCCTACGTTAAATGGCATATCCTGTCTATTGAGAGAAGAATTCTTATTGTGTAGACTCCTAGACCTCTAAAAAGCTAAAACTCCCCAAAAAAACTATTACTCCTCAGGGTTAAAAATCAAATACTAAAACACACAGGAGTAGCGTTAAAAAAGCAGTCAAGGTCTTCCAACCAAATTTTAAATTTTAAAAATATATATATAAAATAAACAATATACACAATAAATATTAAAGACAATATATATATATATATATATATATATATATGTATATATATATATATATACTGTATATAGATAGATAGATAGATAGATAGATAGATAGATAGATAGATAGATAGATAGATAGATAGATAGATAGATAGATAGATATAACCAGCTCTGGTATCCTTAAAGGAACATTCTACACTAGAATGTGTATTGTTTTAAAAGATATATAATGTCTTTATTACTCATTCCCTAGTTTCGCTAAACCTTAATTTGTTTAAAATGATATGGCCTATCTGAATCATGAAAGTTTATTTTGGACTAGACTGGCTCAGGTGGAGCTGAAACACATAGAGGGGTTCCCTGATTGGCACCTGTGAGTTTCTCTTGATTTGTGGTATACCACACACACAGAGGTTTGTTTAACTGATCAGGATCGTGAAGGACTGTGAGGTTTTGAAAGTGCGGTATCCGGACCAAGTGAGGAACAGCAGTAAGACAGCCAACTTAGCCCAATCCAGAGGGCATTTATTGTTTAAGTGCTATACAATTCACTCACAAGGAGAGATCAGAGATAATTAAATAATAACCAGTGAGCAATGGACTGACAGTGTAACTGTTCACTAGAAGATATTAAACTGTTACAATACCTCCTACAGTGACACATATCCAATTACACACTGGGGAACCAAACTTTAGAAGCACCTACTTTATCTATGTATTTATATTGTCACAAGCTATGAAGTTTTAAATAAGTTTGGCAGAGCTTAGGTATTTAACACTGTGGAGTCTTACTTTTTACATTGTATGATTCTTGCATGTTTTAATAATACACCCTGTATTTTATTATCTATATCTAAGATACGTGTGCTATATATATATATATATATATATATATATATATATATATATATTGATCTGATTACAATAAAGATACCAGCGCTAGTTATAAATAATCAAGTCAAGATCTTCTAATCAAAGATAATTTTAATAAAATATATTTATAAAATACACAATATGAACAATAAATATTAAAGACAGAATACATACTGTATATATATATATATATATATATATATATATATATATATATATAGCATGTATTCTGTCTTTAATATTTATTGTGTATATTGTGTATTTTATAAATATATTTTATTAAAATTATCTTTGATTGGAAGATCTTGACTGCTTTTTTATCACTACTACTGTGTGTTTTAATATATTCCTGTCTATCTTAGGGTACCCAGAAAGATTAAGTTAAATAATGTATCTATAAAAAGTCCATTAGATTTAATAATCATGCCAATTTATTACTTTTTATTAGATTTTAATGGAGCCTTTTTTTTAGACAAAAAATATTTACAAACTTAAGTTGAATGCTTTAGTTAAAGGGACAGTATACACCAATTTTCATAAAACTGCATGTAATAGACACAACTATAAAAAATAATATACACAGATACTGATCTAAAAATCCAGTATAAACCTTTTAAAAACTTACTTAGAAGCTCCCAGTTCAGCACAGTTGTAAAGGTTAAGCAGGGACACCCCCTGAAATGGGCTGAAAAGCAAAAAGGGAAGACACAACCTCCCCTCTTCCCTACATATGAAAAGACCATTTACACAACCAGGAGCAAGCTGGAGTAGGTAGACAACAGTCTACGTCTAAAACTTTGGGGATTGGTCAGGAGTCTGAAAATCATCATAACTATACATTTTTTTACAAAAAAAAACAACTGTATGGGCTATATAAATGGATCATCTACAAAACAGTTATGCATAGAAAAATCTAGTGTACAATGTCCCTTTAAAGGTGATTGAAACGTATTGGGCTATGATCATTAAAAACTACTTAGATGAAAGATGAAAACAGGATACAACCTTTGCTTAAATGTTACTATAGGCATTTATGCATGCATATATTCATTAATTTTGCAATAGGAAAAATAAAGATTCCCCCATATTTTATTTAGGGTTACCTAACCACAAAGCATGCTCTACTCTTTTATAAAATATAATATATTTGCACAAAGTTCACCAAATGCCATTTGAAGTGTCAGTATGCCCATGGTACCTAATTGTGTTAACACTGAAGAGTGAAATATGAAGTGTCAGTTAAAAACATTACAAAAAATTAAACAAAATTAAAGCCATTATCGAAAAGTCCCTAACACTGCTCTAAGTAGTAAACAGAGAAACATTTATAAAGAATGAACTAACCCAGGTACCCATAGGGTTTAATAGAGACACTGGGAGCAATGCTAAAATGTTATTGGTAATATAATAATATTAGCAAGTTTGCTAAGGTATTATTAAATAGATAATGTATTTGAATTCAGACTAGTGCACAAAGAAAATACTGAGTTGGCTGTATTGTTTGTATTATGTATTGTTTTTATCCCTTTAACCTCTTAAGGACATATGACGGAATTTTTCCGTCATAAAACAATTGAGCAAACAGAAAGCTGTGTCCTTAAATGGTTAAAGGACTGTTTGTTTATCATTTATGGACACATGCAACAAATAACAACAACAAATTCTGTGTTTTTTTTGAATGCACATGTTCCAGTAATATACACCATTTGTATACGGCGCTCTATAGGACAGATGGACTCTTGATCTTTTGAATATAATTAGGGAAGAGTTGAGAGCCCTGTGAGATTTTAAGACATCGGACTACTACAACTATTTTGAAATGCTAAGGATAAAATTGTGATGCTACCATCTATTTTATTGTATTTGTTAACATTTCTTTTTAGTTAAAATGATATATGAATTCATACCCTAACTCAGGGGGATTCACACCATTCCTGTGTACTAAAGGGGTTAATCATACCTTGTGTGAACATGATTACAAAGAGTAAACTCTCATAGTCTGTTTGGAAACATACCAAAGAGCTATCACTCTTGTTTGATCTAAAACATATTGGTATGCATCATCTATAGTAATATTGGAAGATTGTACCATCTTCATGATTTGGTGGCATTTCAAGATGAAGAGGTTCAATTTATATTAAAATGAACACTTTCCTAAGGGAGACATAGAACAAAATGAAACAACAAACAGCTTTAGAGACTTGCCATGTTAAGTGACAATGACAGCAAAAATGTTATCTTTGTTGCAAAGTGGCCCAAAGGACAGCAGGAAGACTTATTGCCTGAGCCACAGTGGCTTGAACTTGGCAGCTTTATCAGGCTTAAGTACTTGCTAAGACGTTTTACAATGCATGGGCTAATACAGTGACTTCTCATCCATTGTACGTGTTACGTAGTATGTCATTGTCATAATGTAAAATATTGCTCATGAGAATGGGGTTTTTTTTCTACTCAAAGGGATCAGTTCAACAGCAATGAAAATCAAATGAAAAATCCTCTTTTTAGACTCAGATGGCAAGATAGGATTTGTAAACTAAAAAAAAAAAAAGATACAAACGAGTACATTTTTCTACCAATGTTTACAACTCTTTCTTAATTCCAAATGTTTAGCAGCTTCTTCAGATTTATGCCTAAAGCTAAATTTCAGTCAGCATAACAAATGGGTAAATAGCGAAAAGGCAAAGCACAGAACAACATGACAGATTTCAGGGAATTTACAACTCCAGTTTCCTTCTTTAGAGGCTCAGGCCTGACTAAGGATATGCGCAGCAAGATTTACCAAAGCATACAAACTAAAAGACAGATAATTCAAGAAATATCCCCAAATCCCTCGTTTCTCCAAGATTCACAAAACTGAATTTCTAAGCATTTACTATGTTGCCATGAAATCATTTGTCATTTTATTATATATCATCTCTTCATAAGTTGTTTGAAAGTTTTATTCACAATTAATTGTGACTGCACATATTTGTATTATGGCTACAAGCCCCCCCCCCCCCCCCAAATATATATTCATAAAAATGTTTATAAATAGGAAATGGTTCTGAAATTCTGACAATTCTAGAGTAATGCCAGAACAAAAAGCAAAACTTGCAAATATTTATAATGTTTGTACAGGTAGCCCTCAGTTTACGCCGGGGTTAGGTTCCACAAGGAATGGTTGTAAATCGAAACCGTTGTAAATTGAAACCCAGTTTATAATGTAAGTCAATGGGAAGTGAGGGAGTTAGGTTCCAGGCCCCTCTCAAAATTGTCATAAGTAACACCTAATACATTATTTTTAAAGCTTTGAAATGAAGACTTTAAATGCTAAGCAGCATTATAAACCTAATAAAATAATCACACAACACAGAATATATAATTAAACTAAGTTAAATGAACAAAACCATTTGCTAAACAGCATTATAAACCTAATAAAATAATCACACAACACAGACTTCACTTGCATTTTTCTGCAAACAGTTCTTTCTATGCATTCCAATCTGGACTGATTTATAGACAGGAACATCTTGTTCCTTTGAAATCTGCTTGATAGCTCAGGTCAGATTAAACTGGTTAATTTCAGCTTGCTTGGCTTTGCTGCAACACAAGCGGACAGCTCCACCCACTGGCTATTTTAATAAATGCACTGCTTCTCAATGCTTTTCAATAGCAGTCACATGACTGGTAAAAAAGGTTGTTATTCTGAAACGGTGTAAATTGAACCGTTGTAAAACGAGGGCCACCTGTATATTTTATTCAGTAAATTAAATTATTTTAGATATTAAAGAAATACATCTCTTTACTAACAGATAGTCTACCAATAGAAATGAATTTGTGTATCATTTATTCTGTGAACAATTCATAGTAGGGTTAAAATGATTGAATCAAGAATCTCATCTGATTTAACACTTTTATTCCAATAGGCAGCTGACAGCTTCCTAATCTGTGTCTCAGTCAGAGCACTCTCTGTGCTTGAACGTTGATTCATAGATAGGTCTCTTCTGCCACATGGGAACAAGAGCCATGTCCAGTTAAACCAAACAGAGTCGATAGATACGATAATGGCTTTAGGCACCTTTTTCTCAGAACGCAGGGGGAAAAGACAGCTTCAATAAATGTAAAGCTATGCTACACACAATCTGCAGAATATGTAAACTACTCTCTAGAGGACAATTCATCCATTATGATTCTAAATAGTAAGAAACTATTTAATTTGCTTTACCTGTCAAATACACCCTTTGAGTTTCAATATTTTATTACATACATTAAATTGACAGAGATAATTTATCAAGTACATAAGAAGTTGTGTAGGGCTTCATCTAGCATTTTTTGCATAAAAAACAATAAATTAAGAAAGGAAGACATATATTTATATGAGGGAATCAGACTAGAGCATTTTCATAATATTTTTAATGATCACAACTTTTTATCACACTCCAAAGGCAATAAACTAAAAAAAATCTTTATGAAAATTCTACAACTGCACATGATATTTATTAATCAGCACCTACATATACTGTACACAAGTCTCCCCAAGTTAACAGGTTAAAATGTATTCTTTAAATTTGCTGCTCATAATCTTGCTCTTTTAATGGGAACCTTCATGCCTGTTTCACAAAGCCTGAGTACTAGTTTCCAAAAGAACTAGCATGTGTAACCACTGAATTTAAAGTAACAGTGATGTAACATTTAAAGTCAAGCTTTTTGGAATGGTCATAAAGATTTTTATAAAAATAAAAAAAAGACCTCTGAAAATAGGAGTTTGCGATCCAGAGGTTGTAATAGTTTATTCTTCAATAAAAGGTTAAAAAAGAAAGTTTGAGAAATATCTATTTTTAAAAAAAAAAAAATTTAAATCTTATTTTAAAATGATCTTAAGTTTTGTAGAGTCAGCTTAGTATGTTTAATTTTTGCCTTGTAATTATTCTACTGCTCAAATAATTTAACCAATTTGGGCCTTTAATATACAACATCTGAATTTCCTACTATATAAGTCAAACATTGTCAGTAAAATATCTGGAAAAACATCATGCAAATTTTTTTCAACAACCTACATAGAATATATAAATATGTACACAAACATAGTAATATTGTTTATTGATAAGGCAGAAAAAGGACAATGTCAAATCTATCGCAACCTTTAACTATCTTTTTGATCCCTTTATTTTAGAATAATAACCCTTTAACAGTCATAGCCATTGAACAAGTTTTTAGAAAAAAAATATATATATAAGCCCTTTATTAAGTTATCTAAAGTAGGCTAAATTACAAGGGGCACCCTAAGGTTATCGCACATGATAGTTCAAGTTAAAAGTAAACACGACCGCACAACCGCAAACTAAATTTGCACCAAACTCAACATAAATGCATTAAAATAAAGTGTTACACTCATATTTAAAACTGTCTAATAAAAATATTCTTATAAATATTTTTAAAAAGTTATAAGGGTTAAAATGTATTTGGTATTTGAAAATAAATTTTAATGGAAAAGGCTATAATGTATATATACATACATGTGTCTAATTATGTGTATTTATGTATGTATATATACATATGTCTATATGTGTATACATTTGTATTTATCTTTATATGTTTATATATGTTCATACAGCCATATATAAACATATAAATACATATATACAAATATATACATACAGTATATATACATATGTATATATATATATATATATATATATATATATAAATATTTATATATATATATATATATATATATATATATATATATATATTGGAGCCCTTTGCCAATCAAATACCTGAATAGTAATACATGAAAAATATTTTTTAATACATTTTAATATTTAATAATTGGTTTTACTGTGTATGTACTGTAAATATTTTACATTACAATGTTTATCATATAAGGGGACATGTTTTATGTATATCTAAATATATATTCCAATATATCTGTATATACATAGACCTATATATGTATTTTTTTCATTTACAAATAAAATCATATACATTATATATATATATACTGTATATATATATATATACATTATATATATATATATATATATATATATATATATATATATATATATATATATATATATATATATATATATATATATATACATTTTCTTCTATGCAAAGATCATTGCAATGCAAAATATTCATAACTACCTTCTAGTTAGAGCAGTTGGTCTGATGCATGTCGGATTAGTTTGCGAGCAATAAGTGTTAGTTTTTTTTCAGTTTGTGCACTCCACTAAAGTCTATGGGAAAAGTAAGTTAAGACAGTCGCAATATCCAAAGTTCGGAAGTTAGCATGTGTTGGCTTTCGCTAACAAACAATTTAGTTTCAGCTTGTAATACATACCTTATCCTGCGTTCTTTACAAGTTTACTTCTGCCAGTGTTTGCATGTGAGCGAAAGTGCTAAATACTGCGCCATTTGCAATCTGGCCCCATGTTGGCTGTCATTACCTCCTTAGGCAAAGTGTTCCCCAGTTTGATGGTTCCTACAGATTAAATGCACTGCCTTAAAATATTACCTCTTTTCACAAACAATTTTCTTAAAGGGACAATCAAGTCAAATTAAACTTCTATTATTCAGATAGAGCACCCAATTGTAAGCAACTTTCCAATTCACTTCCACTAACAAAATGTGCATTGTCTTTTTTATATTTACACTTTTTGATTTACCAGCTCCTACTGAGCATGTGCAAGAATTCAAAGAATATACATATATGCATTTCTGATTGGCTAATGGCTGTCACATGATGCAGTGGGAGTGAAAATAGACATAAATTTGAAATTTGTCAGAAAATAATCTACAACTCATTTGAAGTTCAGACTATTCAGTGCTATTACAATGAAAAAAAGACAGGTGACTCAAGTGTAAAACATTTATTGGGTAAGCGCACACACAGCTAAATGGCAACTTACAGGATTTAAAATGATAAAAGGCACGTCAGTGTAACTGCATAAATATATGCCATCCCAGATTAATGGTTTCCAAAGTTCACCGGTTCTCAGCGTGTCCACCACCTCAGTCGATTAAATACCAAGTCTGGAGGTTGAGCCACGACCAGTCTGTATGGAGCCCATACATAACGGCCTCTATCCCGCATGGCACAGAAAATATATAGAAGTTAATGTAATATATATTGCATGAAGACAGAAAAAAGTAGGCTTTTAAAATTTTGAAGTCACAGTACGCATATTCCCCAGTTACAAAGAAGTTGCAATACAGGAAGTCATATTCTCTGAGGTATGGCCTCATCCTGAACTGAAAAAGCGATCTTAAACAGTTTTAAACAGGAAGTCAACACCTTGGCCCTCTTATAAGCCGGTTAGGAGCTTTTGTGCCAGATACCTGTGAATCATTCTCTTGAAAAAGTCTGATTGGTTTCAGATGAAACGCACGTAGAGAACTACCACGCTGTGACTATGCACAATCCCATTGGGCTCCATATAGACTGGTCGCTGCTCAACCTCCAGTCTTGGTATTTAATTGACTGAGGTGGTGGACATGCTGAGAGCCAGTGAACTTTGGAAACCATTAATCTGGGATGGCATATATTTATGCATTACACTGACGTGCCTTTTATCATTTTAAATCCTGTAAGTTTCCATTTAGCTGTGTATACTCTTACTCATTAAATGTTTTACACTTGAGTTGGGCTGTGCCTGTCTTTTTTTTCTCTGTTTCAGCTCTCCTTCGTTTGGGTGCCTCTTTGAAAATACACACCCGGCACTACGGGCAGCAGCAGACGACCTCATTGGATACCACATTAACATGGGCCAGTTTACAACAGGCCTAAGATCTTGGTTATCCCTTCTATTTTTCACTATTACAGTGAAACCAGCTATCTGCACTTCATATCCTCATAAGGTGATATACCTTTGAAACGGCTGGGCGCCTGATATCGGTAATGTTTTTTTTTTTTTTTTTTAAATGCTTTATTGATGTGAATAAACAGAGTACAATCTTAGAGTATAGAAAAATATGGTTACATTCCAATGCAATGGACAGTCATAACTTCAATAATCATAACCAAGTTATATTTCACATCTGTAAATATAAATTCTGTCCATCTCTTCCGAGGACGGAAACTAAAACGTCCATTTTTAATTTTGTATGCTTTATAAAAAGAGAAATATATATATATATATATATATATATATATATATATATATATAAACTACAAATTTTCCATATTGTGAGCTCAGAATTAAACAGTAAGTTGTTTCTGATGTTTTGAAAGAGGAGGTGTGAAATCAGAAGGGAGAAGAGAGGGATAAGAGGAGGGGGGGGAAGAGAGAAAAGAAAAAAAAACAAGAAAAAAAAACAAGTAGGATGGTGAACAAAAAGGGGCTAAATTTATTTATGCCACAAGGCCAGCATCATCTCATACGTCTCTAGTTTGTGTGTTTTCAGGTAATGAAATCTCTCCAAGAGAAGGGTTTCATCGGTTTGTGTGCGCCACTCCTCAATGGAAGGAGTGACCTGTGTTTTCCATTTTCTGGGAATCAATATCTTGGCCCCAGTAATCATGATTAGCAGAAGCGCTAAGTGTGCCTCACTTTGAGTTTTGGGAAGAGCCAGAAATAAAAGTATCTCTGGGGAGTTAGGGACGTTAATGTTGAGGATTCCAGACATTTCCTCAATAACTTTCAGCCAAAAATTCCCTAGATTCGGGCAGTGCCACCAGATGTGGAGTAAAGACCCGTCCCCCCACAGCCCCTCCAGCAGGTGGGGCTGAGAGTAGGAAACAATTTATGCAACCTCATCGGAGTAAGGTACCATCTGCCAAGAAGCTTAATATGGGTCTCTTGAATGTACGCTGACACCGAGGATCTCTTAATCAGGGCCAGGGCCTTCATCCATGCTTTATAATCAAAATCTGAGCCAAATTCTCTGTGCCATTGGCTTGTATATGAGGGGAGTGGGTCCGCTTCGGGGACGAGCGAGATTTTGTAAATCAGTGAAGTCAGATGTTTTGGGACATGTACTGTGGAGCAGAGTGCCTCAAAGGGTGTTAGGTTTCTCCCCAGGTCCTGCTTGCTTTTATGGGTCTTTATAAAGTGGAGTAGCTGATTATAATGTAACCAAGAATTGAAGATGCCTGTGT
This sequence comes from Bombina bombina, assembly GCF_027579735.1. NCBI lineage: Eukaryota > Metazoa > Chordata > Amphibia > Anura > Bombinatoridae > Bombina > Bombina bombina. The sequence continues at coordinate 996,854,756 of NC_069500.1, read as the reverse complement.
GTATTTCTCCCAGTCTGTCCCAGGCCAAAACGTTCCCATTTTCAACTATGCCCTGTATCGACCCCTCTCTGAGACTATATGGTTTGGACTTGCGATACCCCAATTTATGAAAAGGGAGGTCAAGATTTTTGATAATCGGTAGGAGAGGGGAATACCTTGTAGATATATGAGTTGTGGTAGCCAAAATACCGTCCCACACTCTAAGAGTATCTGCAAGTAAATGATAATCCCGTATAGTCTTTGGTCTCTTTAGGGGGTAATCCAGGCCAATATGCCCATGTTATTTAATTTGAGAATTTTTCTGTACCCATGCCTTCTGTTCTACATTATGTGACCATTCAGCTATCCTCTGTAGGATGACAGCGTTTCTGTATGTTTTTAAGTCAGGAAGGCCAAGTCTGCCTCTGTCCCTGGGCAAGAACATAGTCCGTCTGTTCAATTAATCTTTGGAGCTGGTCTAAATAACCAGCTGGGAGGGCAGTGGGGACTCTTTGAAAAATATATAAGATCCTTGGGAGGACGTTCATTTTAATAACTCCCACCCTTCCCAGCCATGAGAGAGGCTTACCACTCCAGGAGGATAAGTCAGCTGCGATATTGTGTTTGAGGGTCCCGTAGTTGTGTTTAAAGAGATCTGAAGGGTCAGAGGTGAGGTGTATTCCCAGATATTTTAATTTTTCTTTGGCAATTTTAATATTGTATTTTTTATGTAAAGACTGTATAATCTTGGGGCATGTGTTAATATTTAAGAGTTCCAATTTACTAAGTTTAAGAAGAAAATTGGATACACCACCAAATGTCTTCAACTCGCCCAGTAGTTCAGGGAGAGACGTGTCGGCGTTTGTGATGGTATAGAGAACACAGTCGGCATATAATGCCTGTTTATATTCTGTGTTTTCAATTTGTAACCCCGTGATGTTATGATTCTGTCTGATTTTTTTGGGCTAGGGCCTCTATTGACAAAGCAAATAAAAGAGGGGATAAGGGGCATCCTTGCCTAGTGCCGTTACTGATGGGAAAAAATTTGGATAATGTCCCATTTACTCTAATCCTGGCATTCGGACTCGAGTAGAGGGCAAAGACTGTATTCAAGTAGGCGTCTCCAAAACCCATCGTCACCATAACCCGACGCAGAGAAAGCCAATTGACCCTGTCGAAAGCCTTCTCCGATTCGGTTGAGAACAGCACCATTGGAGTATTTGAAACTCTGGCATGAGAGATTAGCTGTAGAACCTTGGTGGTGTTGTCCCTGGTCTCCCTGCCAGGAACAAAGCCCACCTGATCATTAGATACTAGTTCGGGGAGGTATTTATTAAGGCAGTTCGCCAAAATGTTAGCCAAAAGTTTCATGTCCGCATTAATTAAAGAAATAGGTCTAAAGTTTTCTGGGGCCTCTGGTGCTTTACCAGGTTTAGGAATAACGGTTATATGGGCTTCCAATAGGACCCTAGATAATTGTGGGTTATCTCTGAGGCTGTTGAATAGTTGAAGGAGGGGACAAAATACCTCTTCTATGAATTTTTAATAGTAGGGTATAGTGAAGCCATCCAGGCCTGGGCTTTTCCCGAAGGGGAATTTTTGATGGCTTGAGCTAGTTCCTCTTTAGTGATTGGGGAGTCTAAGTAGTCCGAGGCCTCTTTGGTTAAAGTTGGTAACCCAATGTCTTGGAGGTATGAATCAATTTTTGCAACCCTTCGGAGCTGCGGAGTCTCATCTCCCATTGGCTCTAAATCTTCCTTAATGTTATATAAGGAGAAGTAGTATTTGTGAAACGCAGAGGCAATCCGCGAGCTACTGTACAGACGGTGACTGTCTATTCTTTTGATCGAATGGAAATATGACTGCAATTGCCGTCTTTTAAGAGTTCTAGCCAAAAATTTTCCAGGTTTGTTCCCCCCTTTCGTAATAAAACCGCCTCAAGGAAAGTGCTTTCTTTTGATGCATTTCTCTAGATATTTATTCAATTCAGATTTTGTGGAGATTAGTTTACTTTTTACGTCTGCATTTAATGGGTCAGATTTATGAGAGGCTTCTAGTGTTTGTAGCGTGGAGAGTAGATCAGTGTATTTTATTCAATAGCGTTTGTTAAGTATTGCTTTGTGTTTAATGAGAACTCCATGTATTACACATTTATGAGCTTCCCATATCGTCATAATTGGAGTGGGTTGGAGTGTATTTATTTAAAAATATTCTTTAAGCGACTTGCGTATGTCTTCTAGTATTAAGGGGTCGTCTAATAAAGTGGCATCTAATTTCCACATGTAGTTTGTAACTGGGATGTCAGGCCATTGAACCAAGCAAGAAACTGGTGCGTGATCTGACCAAGTAAGGTGGCCAATGTCACAACTTTGTGTGATTGAGAGGCCGTTGGCATCTGTGTAGATGTAGTCTATCCTCGAGTAGCTGTTATGAGGTATAGAGTAAAAGGAATAATCTCTCGAGTTCGGGTGTAAAGTTCTCCAGGTGTCGTGTAATGCCACATCCCTGAGGGTAGAGTTAACCTGTTGTATTGTAGAGGAGGGGGTACAAGTCACACCTCTTGAAGAGTCCACGGAGGGATTAGCTACCAGGTTAAAGTCCCCTGCCAGAAAAGTAATCCCCTTGGAATGCTCCAAAAGGAGGTCTGTAACCTTTTTAATGAAACATCCCTGAGAAAAGCTGGGAAAGTACACCGATGCCAGAGTGATGTAGTCACCGTATAGTGTTCCTATAACAATTATAAATCTGCCCTCTGGGTCCCTCTCGACCTGGGTCAGACGAAAAGGGACTGACTTGTGGAAAATGATACCCACCCCCCCTTTTTTGCTCGCCCCCGAGGCAAACACAGCCCTCGGGTACAATGGATGAAACCATTTAGGTTCCTTTCCCCTCTGAAAATGGGTCTCTTGTACTAGAACAATTTGGCTCTGTAGTTTAGCTAATTCCCTAAAGGCGATAGAACGCTTGCCAGGACTATTAAGACCTTTAGCGTTTATTGTGGTGATATTGATGCAGTGGTCTTGGAACTTTGACCGCAAAGGGTATTTTACATAAAGTGTAATTTCTAGGTGGCCTATAAGTAAAGCAGCTCCCTTTGTGAGAAAATCCCAGAGAGGAAAAGTGCATAGCCGCATGATATACTTTTATTAAGGCGTGTTTTCTATATTCATCATCCTCTAATGGTATGTAAACCCCCGTCTAAGTTAACAGTGTAGCGTTCCAATGAATATACAGGAGCAAGGAACTTGTTCATTGTAATTTGCCTCCTTGTACATGTGCCCCAAGGGTGTGTACGCAGTTCCATAAGTGTGAACTATGCCTGGCGTGATGTCTCTAACAGGTTGTGCTCTGGTGCAAGCAGGCTAACATAGAACTCCTTTAAGCTAAACAAATTACAGTAAATAAAGTAACACACAATATACCGTTAACTTGCTAGACCTTATATAAATTTACTTTTTTGTGAACATAAGAGCAACGACCCAACAAGAATGTCTATAATCAGTTCTATAGATTCAGTAGACCATATCAGTGACCTACAGACCAAATCTGAAAAAGATGTTCTTAGGCCTCGACATTGTCAGATTTGATAAACAGTACGTTACCCAGAAGTTTCATGCTCTCAGCGACTATCCAAAGGAGGATTTGGAGGAAGGTGTTTCATTTTCAGCGCTTGTGTCCCGTGATGGAGGTTGCTGCAGAGACAAGTTGTCAAAGAATTCTTTTTCGTCTGCTCCTGGTCTGAAGATAACAGTCTTGTTATTGTTGTTAGCTATGATAGAAACAGGAAATCCCCAACGATACTGGATCTTGTGAGACCTTAGCATAGATGTTATGTGGCCCAATTCTATCCTCTTCTGAAGGGTCACTGGTGACAAATCAGTAAAGAGTTGTATCTCTGCTCCAGCGTGAGTTATAGGGTGTTTGCGCCTTGCTTCTTGGATGATCTCTTCCTTGTCCTTAAAGCTAAGGCATTTGACTATTATGTCTCTTGGCGGGGCTTTGCTGGGAGGTCTGGGCCTGAGTGCCCTGTGTGCTCTTTCGAGTGGTACTTCTGGAGCAGAGGGGTTTCCTTTAATGATTCGAAAGAGGGCCTGTAGATAGCCTTCAATCCCCTGTTGGGGGACCGTTTCAGAGACTCCGCGAATTTGCAGGTTGTTCCTGGCGCCTCTATTGTCGAGGTCCTCGATTTTATCGTTAAGAAATTGTAGATTGTCTGCGTGATGTTGCAGCTCAGTAGAATTCTGCTTTTTGATGGCAGATGCGGTGCTGAAATTCGACTCAACCTTAAGTATCCTCAAATCTAGCGCAGATATATCTTTTCTGAGGTCCCCGAATAAAGTTTTCATCTCTTGCATAATACCCTTAATATCCTCTTTAGAGGATAAGTGTACAATGTCCTCTTTAGTAAGATATGGTGAGTGAGGAGCTTCAGTATTGAGAGAGGGGGTCTGTGACATCGCCATTTCTTCCCTGCTCATAGATTTACCTGTATCTACTGGTTTTAAATATTGGAAAAGTGGCTTTGAATTTATTGTTCTGTCAGTCCTGCTTTGTCTCTTATTAGGCATTACGCACTTTAGAAGTTTAAAATATGCCTCTGGGGATTGTGTTCTGATTACCAAACACTAGCTGTGTATCTATGTGGTCAGAAAGCCTGTTTATAAGTGCCCCCAAAAGAACAGACTCCTGAATCTTATAAGCGCAGACACCAATCTGACTGTTCTCACAACCGGACTTATACGCAGCCTCACCTCAAACAAGCACAAAGCCTTTGAGATCAACCTCTTACTTGCACTGGGTACAATCCTTTGCCTCCTTCCTCTAGCTTTTCTGCGCAGACCACGCAAGCGGTCCTTCTGACAGCGGTCTTCCTCCGGTTCTTGAGGTCAGTAGCGGTGTTGAGCAAGAGGCCTCTCCTGATGATGGCTGCTATTGACGATGGCGGTGCGCTCAGCACGGGTGTGAGCCTAGATTACCTGCCGCTCAAAAGGTATGTGCCGCCTTGCTGCGGTCGAGCTTCTCAGGCTTGTCAGGACCCCTGTTTCCTTAGGATCTGATGCGGGGTTAGTGCCCATAGGGAGCCTTTGTTCGCCACCAGGTCTCCAGTGCAGGTCCGGTGCTTCCCGTTCACAAGTAGGCCTCTTAGGATCACAGATCTGATGCCGCATTGTGCTGCTCCTTTCTAGCTTAAAGTTACCCCCAAGGATAAGTGACTAATGACAGGGAAGATATCTTAGCCCACTTACTATTAATTAAACACATTTTATGCCATATCAAGCTATTCTGTCAGTTTTGGAAGCAGGAGCCCTTCTAATGTGTGGCCATCTTCCAGCACGGCCAGACTCCGCCCCATCGGTACTGTTTTTGTATTCAGTGCTATTGCATTGTCTTTTTATTGTGTATTTGTTGATTATGCAAATCTACTGTGTTTACTGGTCCTTTAAAGGGACAGTCAACACCAGAATTTTTGTGGTTTAAAAAGAAAGATAATCCCTTTATTACCCATTCCCCAGTTTTGCAAAACCAACACTGTAATATTAATACACTTTTTACTTCTGTGACTAACTTGTATCTAAGCATCTTCTGACCGCCCCTAATCACATGACTTTTAGTTCTTATCTATTGACTTGCATTTTAGCCAATTAGTGCAGCGTCTGCCACTAGACACGGGCGTGATCACAATGCTATCTATATGGCCTACAAGAGCTAGCTCTCCCCTGCTGTGAAAAGTAAATAAAATAGAGGCGGCCTTCAAGGGCTTATTAATTATCATATGTGCCTTCCTAGGTTTGCTTTCAACTAGAATACCAAGAGAACAAAGCAAAAATGTTGATAAAAGTAAATTGTTAAGTTGTTTAAAATTGCATGCCCTATTTGAAAAATGAAAGGTTTTTTTGGACTTGACTGTCCCTTTAAGCTAAACAGTGTTTCTGCAAATCCTCTATATGGTTAGTGAATACTTTTATATGATTACCTTATTTTAAAAGCAGAAACACAGCTTTATTAAGACATTTGTTTTGACACAATTAAATTATGTTGAACATTAAGCTATAGACCTCATGAACATGAATTTCACAAATGATTTTAAAAAACTGTTAAGTGAGAATATCGTCAGTTCCTAGTTTATCCTGTAAAGTTGACTAAGTAAAGATTGATGAAACTTTTTAGTTTAGTAAAATCACTTTGGTTTTAAAACACAATCATTGGGTAACGTTGCTTAGAGAATTGTGTGGAGTTGGCATTATATAAACAATGCAAGTTTTAAATATACAAATTATAATTAAGAGTTAAAACATATGATACAATTAAAGCACTCAGCTGGCCGATATATTATTGATCTCTGAACTATTGAACTGCTATGTATACAAAGATCATTTGAAGGAAAATCTCATGGACTATTGAATTTTAGCTGTTCCAGTTTTCTTTTTTTTTTTTTCCTATAGCACATATCTCCAAGGCAAAATAAGTGAAAGAATTTGCTGGAGGGGATACTTTACTTTCAAGATTTATTCCCTCCAATGTAAATATATCAAAGAAATTAAAATAAGCACCCAAAAAGGATTTGAAAAGCTGTTTTAACATTGATTTTGGATTTAAAAGGCAGACAGAGCTTGATATATTCATATATAGCAGAATTTGTATTTATTGAGACAAAACTAATTATTTTTATATTGTTATTATTATAAATAATAATAATAATAGCAACAACACCCATAACAATAATAGCTATTTGTGAATTAGGAATTTTGATTGTTATAGAAAGCAAATTTACTACGGACATTAATTGAACAATGATATAGTGAAATTGCATCAATTATCATCAAAGACCTGTCATCACTACTACTAAGAAGATTTTATTTTGATCATTCCTTATAATTTATAAATTAGTAGACTATTTACTTTCTTTCCAATTCTCAATCTAATGTCATATTTTCTTTGTTTACATTTATCCAAACAGCTCAATCTATTATTTAAATTAAGGGGCCTATTTATGAAAGGCCTGTTGGACATGATCCGACATTGCGGATCATGTCCAACAGACCTCGCTGAATGCGGAGAGCATTATGCTCTCCGCATTCAGCATTGCACCAGCAGCTCTTGTGAACTGCTGGTGCAACGCCGCCCCCTGCAGATTCACGGCCAATTGGCCGCTAGTAGGGGGTGTCAATAAACCCAATCATATTTGATCGGGTTGAATTGCGGCGATGTCTGTCCGCCCTCCTCAGAGCAGGTGGACAGGTTATTGAGCAGCGGTCTTTAGACCGCTGATTCATAAATGGTGTTTCAAGCTTCATACAGAGGTGATAGATATGCCCCTAAGAGTCTTGAAGCAACCTGATCAAAAAGCGAAAATCCTTTTGTAAGAAAATAACAAAAGCAATATACATGTGATACCTTTAAAGGGAAAGTTTGTTTTCAACTGCGTGCTCTGCTTAAATCATTAATGTTTAATATCGACTATAGTGTATTACATATGTATTAACAAACTCATTTTGATTTCTGTATTAGTATTAGATAGGGAATCACCATATCAGGTATATTTGTTTACCAATTCATTCACACACTTGACTTTAATTTTTTTATTTCATTTGTGATAAATTAACTATGAGGAAATAACTTGTATACACTTTAAGATGGTTTGTTTCATGATCTACTATGCTCTACATATACTAATAAATAAAAGAGACCAAATTTAATGTGAAAATATACAATATAGAATGTAAGACAATTTACTGAAATAGTTATGGTCTCAAAAGCACACTCACAATGTATACCCTCACAATGATGTATATAAGCGTGCAGTGTATAGCCCCCACAATGTAGTGAAATGCAGGTCATTTTTATCAGTCATTTATTATTTGTATAACTTACTACAGTATGGGCCAGATTACGAGTGGAGCACAAATTAACACCTCCGCTTGAATGTTAATTGCACTAGAAGATTTTTGCACTTATATTATGAGTACGACTAGCACAAAAATCCGAAGGTAGAATATCACGTGTACATTCATGTATTCCCACATAGAAGTCAATGAAGAATAAAAAGTGAAAAAAATAAATAAACTTCCCAATCCCTCCAATTGGAGAAATATCATTATACTCGCAACAAACAAATAGACTATTACCATTCCATCTGCTTCCTATGGCTTCATTCTCTTAAACTGGTCAGGGGGCCACCTCCGTAGCCCAACAAGCAAAACACATACAGTATGTCTTTCTCTGCAGGAGCAACTACTTTTTGTTTCACGTTAAGCTCCACCACCCATTCATGTAATATCTTATGCATGTTTAAGTTGTACGTACAATGATCAGCAAATCCATAACCAAGCTCTGCTAGCAACCTACTGTATATAACCAATGCAAAGGAGAAACTGTCATTGTTAAATGTTTGTAAGATAACAGAGCTCTTTTGCATATGTAACTATCTGTATTTTTCATTGAATGTACTGTATCATTTTCACATTTTTCAATTAAGCCTTTTGAAACTTAAAAAAAAAGTGTAAAATACCCCACTCTCGCACAAACATAATTGCATATTCTCATTTGCGCTAACCGAACATTAAAATATATATATGAATATCTATTTATAAATATACCGTCACTGAGCTAGGTACATATCTCACTATGAGTGTGTGTTTAACTGCAAAAGTATGCTCCCGCTTATTCTGTGAGTTTGACCAGCTGGTGGTAAACAAAGCCCTTACAGTCTTTTGCCGTTCACCGTTGTGCCAAGATGGTGTCAGTCCCGACCTCTTTGTTGGGGAAGCCTTTCGATCTATTTCTGACCGGCATCTATGCTCGCAGCATCGCCACTTGCATCCAAATGCTGTCGCTCTGGTCTGGCCCAATCACGTGACTCACACACATGTCACCAGCACTCCTGGAAAACACCACCTTGTCCAAGGGAGCTCGGGATTCTACGTCACACTAGGAGGCACCGCTATTCCCCACATGCAATTCAAGTAAACATCAAAAGAAGAAGGGAATATGCGGTAAAGTAAAACTTCACTTTTATTGTACAAGGTTTAAAATCCAAGGAAGGGTCATACGGTATCCAATATACAATCTACGTCTTTTGGCGCTAAGCCCTCATAACTGCTAAATCACATTCTCAATCATCACCTTATAAAGGGTGTCTAACACACTCATTGGCTAAAAAGGGGATTAACACCCTAATCTAAATTAACACATTAGATACCAACCAGTAAATAGATTATTCACTCCACTCTCACATCAAGCTGTTATGTTACACTATCCTAAAAATAATATTCTACATGTATTGGATAATTGTATATCCCCACACTCTAAGTACTGGTGGTGTACAGCACTATATTTAATAGGCAATTCAATATATTTATACATATATGTTTGACATATATACAGAGACATGTGTAAACCAGTGGTAAACCTCACATTAGAGATATAATCTGCAAATAATAAAGATAATGATGAAATATATGCAAAAAGCAAGCAGCAAAGGGCAAAAGGGCATATGTACATATAGCTCAGAACACCAAAAGATAACAAAGCAGTACAATATCATATAATTTTATACATGCATGCGTGAGATGGAGTAATTGGTCAAGTACATTATATACATAAGCTATATTTTCAATAGTGTATGTGAAGGGCTTATAGCTCACTCTCACAAGTCTCATATTATCCTATCTCATGATTGTACTACATTGTTACACAAACAAAGGTACCAGTTCTTGTGTATATTAGATACTACTCGAACCTGAACAAAGACATAGCAAGTATAGTATGAGACCACTATTCCCCCTGATATAAAACACACATTAAGTAATTGCGTATAAGCTAATGCATTGACATACATGTAACAAAAACATGATATTTATAAATGAAGTGAAAAAGTGAGGTAGTGTATATTAAATCAACCAAGTGCTGAGAACTCTCCAGCCGCACACCAGGTCACCACAGGGCACAAGTTGAAGGGTATTTTCACTCCCAATAGTTAAGCACACCTAAGTTTAGCTTTAAACTAAGCATAACAAGAGAACAAAGCAAATGTAATGATAAAAGTAAATTATAAAGTTGTTTAAAATGACATGCCCAATCTGAATCATGAAAATTTGATTCGGACTTTACTATCCCTTTAAATATGAATATCGCATAAATATGGTTTTACATGTTTTCGTCAACTTAACGGCAAAGGGCGCCAATTGACTTATATACTGTACATCTTTATGTATACATATGTATTTATCTGTTTTTCTATATGTATATATGTCTGTAAATACATGTATACATATATAAATACATAGATACATGTGTAAACATATATACAGTATATATATATATATATATATATATATATATATATATATATATATATATATATATATATAACTTCCATGTGTGTCTGCACTCACAATGCAATAGGGACATCAACCAGGGTGCCAATTTAGGTATATCAATAATCCATTATAGAAGATGACTGCACTCACTGGACTTGGTATATAAAATAAAATTTTTTAATGAGGTGACGTTTCGGGGTACGCAGATCCCTTCCTCAGACCAGGCAACAGTGCAAATGAACAGTGTGCAATATAAAGCAACATAGCCCCTCCCATCAAACAATTAGTGAAATTGTGCAAAAACCTATGTAACCATGACAACAGGTGAATCACTTAATTAACAATATTCCTACCTTTACTAATGTGATAGTTAAAAACAGTATAATTGTGCAAACCATATAAGTGTATCTTAAAACTATTCTCAAACAATAAATGACATGACATATGAGTAGCATCTAAAACACTCAAGGTGCACACAAAGAAATAAAATGTCCCCCTACAATGTGATGTGTGACATACTGTAATAGCTACCACAAAGAAACAACTTAACATCGATAAAGGCAGTCTATAGGAAACAGCGCTCAATAAAAGATAGTTGCAGGACCTAGGCAGTATATCAGCATTTAAACATTAGTGCATCAGTATCTCTCAGTAAAACATACTTCTCAGTAAACAAAGGACAAGTAGAGAAAAAGGACAAGTAGAGAAAAAGGGCTCATAGCCAGAAAAACACGTATGTCAAGATTTAGGCAAGCATGTAGATGTGTGTGTCAATTGTTGAACATCAGTAGGTATATCTAAAAAGAGAGAAGCGCTCAACCTGGGAACGAACAATAGCATAATAGCTTGTTCTATGGCTAGTTACCACCCTAGAAGCAGACTCTTTTTGCTCAATATGTGCCTTTCACAGAGAAGAACTTTCCTGTAGCATATCAGTCTGATCCTGACTTCACAGTACAGTCCAGCCCCGAAATACCAGGCAATCCCTCTCTGAACAAGAGAAACAGCAAAACCCCAGACGTACGTTTCGGCCTATTGTGGGCCTCGTCAGTGAGGTGCAGCCATATCCCTCTAGGCACACTGAGAAACGGGTCCACGTCTGGATTCCCGCATCACACTTAGGGAGACTTCCCTAAGTGTCATAATTTGCATAAATAAAAAGAGAGAAGCGCTCAACCTGGGAACGAACAATAGCATAATAGCTTGTTCTATGGCTAGTTACCACCCTAGAAGCAGCCTCTTTTTGCTCAATATGTGCCTTTCACAGAGAAGAACTTTCCTGTAGCATATCAGTCTGATCCTGACTTCACAGTACAGTCCAGCCCCGAAATACCAGGCAATCCCTCTCTGAACAAGAGAAACAGCAAAACCCCAGACGTACGTTTCGGCCTATTGTGGGCCTCGTCAGTGAGGTGCAGCCATATCCCTCTAGGCACACTGAGCAACGGGTCCAAGTCTGGATTCCCGCATCACACTTAGGGAGACTTCCCTAAGTGTCATAATTTGCATAAATAAAAAGAGAGAAGCGCTCAACCTGGGAACGTCTCCCTAAGTGTGATGCGGGAATCCAGACGTGGACCCGTTGCTCAGTGTGCCTAGAGGGATATGGCTGCACCTCACTGACGAGGCCCACAATAGGCCGAAACGTACGTCTGGGGTTTTGCCATTTCTCTTGTTCAGAGAGGGATTGCCTGGTATTTCGGTGCTGGACTGTACTGTGAAGTCAGGATCAGACTGATATGCTACAGGAGAGTTCTTCTCTGTGAAAGGCACATACTGAGCAAAAAGAGGCTGCTTCTAGGGTGGTAACTAGCCATAGAACAAGCTATTATGCTATTGTTCGTTCCCAGGTTGAGCGCTTCTCTCTTTTTATTTATGCAAATTATGACACTTGGGGAAGTCTCCCTAAGTGTGATGCGGGAATCCAGACGTGGACCCGTTGCTCAGTGTGCCTAGAGGGATATGGCTGCACCTCACTGACGAGGCCCACAATAGGCCGAAACGTACGTCTGGGGTTTTGCCATTTCTCTTGTTCAGAGAGGGATTGCCTGGTATTTCGGTGCTGGACTGTACTGTGAAGTCAGGATCAGACTGATATGCTACAGGAGAGTTCTTCTCTATGAAAGGCACATACTGAGCAAAAAGAGGCTGCTTCTAGGGTGGTAACTAGCCATAGAACAAGCTATTATGCTATTGTTCGTTCCCAGGTTGAGCGCTTCTCTCTTTTTATTTATGCAAATTATGACACTTGGGGAAGTCTCCCTAAGTGTGATGCGGGAATCCAGACGTGGACCCGTTGCTCAGTGTGCCTAGAGGGATATGGCTGCACCTCACTGACGAGGCCCACAATAGGCCGAAACGTACGTCTGGGGTTTTGCCATTTCTCTTGTTCAGAGAGGGATTGCCTGGTATTTCGGTGCTGGACTGTACTGTGAAGTCAGGATCAGACTGATATGCTACAGGAGAGTTCTTCTCTGTGAAAGGCACATACTGAGCAAAAAGAGGCTGCTTCTAGGGTGGTAACTAGCCATAGAACAAGCTATTATGCTATTGTTCGTTCCCAGGTTGAGCGCTTCTCTCTTTTTATTTATGCAAATTATGACACTTGGGGAAGTCTCCCTAAGTGTGATGCGGGAATCCAGACGTGGACCCATTGCTCAGTGTGCCTAGAGGGATATGGCTGCACCTCACTGACGAGGCCCACAATAGGCCGAAACGTACGTCTGGGGTTTTGCCATTTCTCTTGTTCAGAGAGGGATTGCCTGGTATTTCGGTGCTGGACTGTACTGTGAAGTCAGGATCAGACTGATATGCTACAGGAGAGTTCTTCTATGTGAAAGGCACATACTGAGCAAAAAGAGGCTGCTTCTAGGGTGGTAACTAGCCATAGAACAAGCTATTATGCTATTGTTCGTTCCCAGGTTGAGCGCTTCTCTCTTTTTATTTATGCAAATTATGACACTTGGGGAAGTCTCCCTAAGTGTGATGCGGGAATCCAGACGTGGACCCGTTGCTCAGTGTGCCTAGAGGGATATGGCTGCACCTCACTGACGAGGCCCACAATAGGCCGAAACGTACGTCTGGGGTTTTGCCATTTCTCTTGTTCAGAGAGGGATTGCCTGGTATTTCGGTGCTGGACTGTACTGTGAAGTCAGGATCAGACTGATATGCTACAGGAGAGTTCTTCTCTGTGAAAGGCACATACTGAGCAAAAAGAGGCTGCTTCTAGGGTGGTAACTAGCCATAGAACAAGCTATTATGCTATTTATTCGTTCCCAGGTTGAGCGCTTCTCTCTTTTTATTTATGCAAATTATGACACGTGGGGTAGTCTCCCTAAGTGTTATGCGGGAATCCAGACGTGGACCCGTTGCTCAGTGTGCCTAGAGGGATATGGCTGCACCTCACTGACGAGGCCCACAATAGGCCGAAACGTACGTCTGGGGTTTTGCCATTTCTCTTGTTCAGAGAGGGATTGCCTGGTATTTCGGTGCTGGACTGTACTGTGAAGTCAGGATCAGACTGATATGCTACAGGAGAGTTCTTCTCTGTGAAAGGCACATACTGAGCAAAAAGAGGCTGCTTCTAGGGTGGTAACTAGCCATAGAACAAGCTATTATGCTATTGTTCGTTCCCAGGTTGAGCGCTTCTCTCTTTTTATTTATGCAAATTATGACACTTGGGGAAGTCTCCCTAAGTGTGATGCGGGAATCCAGACGTGGACCCGTTGCTCAGTGTGCCTAGAGGTATATGGCTGCACCTCACTGACGAGGCCCACAATAGGCCGAAACGTACGTCTGGGGTTTTGCCATTTCTCTTGTTCAGAGAGGGATTGCCTGGTATTTCGGTGCTGGACTGTACTGTGAAGTCAGGATCAGACTGATATGCTACAGGAGAGTTCTTCTCTGTGAAAGGCACATACTGAGCAAAAAGAGGCTGCTTCTAGGGTGGTAACTAGCCATAGAACAAGCTATTATGCTATTGTTCGTTCCCAGGTTGAGCGCTTCTCTCTTTTTATTTATGCAAATTATGACACTTGGGGAAGTCTCCCTAAGTGTGATGCGGGAATCCAGACGTAGACCAGTTGCTCAGTGTGCCTAGAGGGATATGGCTGCACCTCACTGACGAGGCCCACAATAGGCCGAAACGTACGTCTGGGGTTTTGCCATTTCTCTTGTTCAGAGAGGGATTGCCTGGTATTTCGGTGCTGGACTGTACTGTGAAGTCAGGATCAGACTGATATGCTACAGAAGAGTTCTTCTCTGTGAAAGGCACATACTGAGCAAAAAGAGGCTGCTTCTAGGGTGGTAACTAGCCATAGAACAAGCTATTATGCTAATGTTCGTTCCCAGGTTGAGCGCTTCTCTCTTTTTATTTATGCAAATTATGACACTTGGGGAAGTCTCCCTAAGTGTGATGCGGGAATCCAGACGTGGACCTGTTGCTCAGTGTGCCTAGAGCGATATGGCTGCACCTCACTGACGAGGCCCACAATAGGCCGAAACGTACGTCTGGGGTTTTGCCATTTCTCTTGTTCAGAGAGGGATTGCCTGGTATTTCGGTGCTGGACTGTACTGTAAAGTCAGGATCAGACTGATATGCTACAGGAGAGTTCTTCTCTGTGAAAAGCACATACTGAGCAAAAAGAGGCTGCTTCTAGGTTGGTAACTAGCCATAGAACAAGCTATTATGCTATTGTTCGTTCCCAGGTTGAGCGCTTCTCTCTTTTTATTTATGCAAATTATGACACTTGGGGAAGTCTCCCTAAGTGTGATGCGGGAATCCAGACGTGGACCCGTTGCTCAGTGTGCCTAGAGGGATATGGCTGCACCTCACTGACGAGGCCCACAATAGGCCGAAACATACGTCTGGGGTTTTGCCATTTCTCTTGTTCAGAGAGGGATTGCCTGGTATTTCGGTGCTGGACTGTACTGTGAAGTCAGGATCAGACTGATATGCTACAGGAGAGTTCTTCTCTGTGAAAGGCACATACTGAGCAAAAAGAGGCTGCTTCTAGGGTGGTAACTAGCCATAGAACAAGCTATTATGCTATTGTTCGTTCCCAGGTTGAGCGCTTCTCTCTTTTTATTTATGCAAATTATGACACTTGGGGAAGTCTCCCTAAGTGTGATGCGGGAATCCAGACGTGGACCCGTTGCTCAGTGTGCCTAGAGGGATATGGCTGCACCTCACTGATGAGGCCCACAATAGGCCGAAACGTACGTCTGGGGTTTTGCCATTTCTCTTGTTCAGAGAGGGATTGCCTGGTATTTCGGTGCTGGACTGTACTGTGAAGTCAGGATCAGACTGATATGCTACAGGAGAGTTCTTCTCTGTGAAAGGCACATACTGAGCAAAAAGAGGCTGCTTCTAGGGTGGTAACTAGCCATAGAACAAGCTATTATGCTATTGTTTGTTCCCAGGTTGAGCGCTTCTCTCTTTTTATTTATGCAAATTATGACACTTGGGGAAGTCTCCCTAAGTGTGATGCGGGAATCCAGACGTGGACCCGTTGCTCAGTGTGCCTAGAGGGATATGGCTGCACCTCACTGACGAGGCCCACAATAGGCCGAAACGTACATCTGGGGTTTTGCCATTTCTCTTGTTCAGAGAGGGATTGCCTGGTATTTCGGTGCTGGACTGTACTGTGAAGTCAGGATCAGACTGATATGCTACAGGAGAGTTCTTCTCTGTGAAAGGCACATACTGAGCAAAAAGAGGCTGCTTCTAGGGTGGTAACTAGCCATAGAACAAGCTATTATGCTATTGTTCGTTCCCAGGTTGAGCGCTTCTCTCTTTTTATTTATGCAAATTATGACACTTGGGGAAGTCTCCCTAAGTGTGATGCGGGAATCCAGACGTGGACCCGTTGCTCAGTGTGCCTAGAGGGATATGGCTGCACCTCACTGACGAGGCCCACAATAGGCTGAAACGTACGTCTGGGGTTTTGCCATTTCTCTTGTTCAGAGAGGGATTGCCTGGTATTTCGGTGCTGGACTGTACTGTGAAGTCAGGATCAGACTGATATGCTACAGGAGAGTTCTTCTCTGTGAAAGGCACATACTGAGCAAAAAGAGGCTGCTTCTAGGGTGGTAACTAGCCATAGAACAAGCTATTATGCTATTGTTCGTTCCCAGGTTGAGCGCTTCTCTCTTTTTATTTATGCAAATTATGACACGTGGGGTAGTCTCCCTAAGTGTTATGCGGGAATCCAGACGTGGACCCGTTGCTCGGTGTGCCTAGAGGGATATGGCTGCACCTCACTGACGAGGCCCACAATAGGCCGAAACGTACGTCTGGGGTTTTGCCATTTCTCTTGTTCAGAGAGGGATTGCCTGGTATTTCGGTGCTGGACTGTACTGTGAAGTCAGGATCAGACTGATATGCTACAGGAGAGTTCTTCTCTGTGAAAGGCACATACTGAGCAAAAAGAGGCTGCTTCTAGGGTGGTAACTAGCCATAGAACAAGCTATTATGCTATTGTTCGTTCCCAGGTTGAGCGCTTCTCTCTTTTTATTTATGCAAATTATGACACTTGGGGAAGTCTCCCTAAGTGTGATGCGGGAATCCAGACGTGGACCCGTTGCTCAGTGTGCCTAGAGGGATATGGCTGCACCTCACTGACGAGGCCCACAATAGGCCGAAACGTACGTCTGGGGTTTTGCCATTTCTCTTGTTCAGAGAGGGATTGCCTGGTATTTCGGTGCTGGACTGTACTGTGAAGTCAGGATCAGACTGATATGCTACAGGAGAGTTCTTCTCTGTGAAAGGCACATACTGAGCAAAAAGAGGCTGCTTCTAGGGTGGTAACTAGCCATAGAACAAGCTATTATGCTATTGTTCGTTCCCAGGTTGAGCGCTTCTCTCTTTTTATTTATGCAAATTTTGACACTTGGGGAAGTCTCCCTAAGTGTGATGCGGGAATCCAGACGTGGACCCGTTGCTCAGTGTGCTTAGAGGGATATGGCTGCACCTCACTGACGAGGCCCACAATAGGCCGAAACGTACGTCTGGGGTTTTGCCATTTCTCTTGTTCAGAGAGGGATTGCCTGGTATTTCGGTGCTGGACTGTACTGTGAAGTCAGGATCAGACTGATATGCTACAGGAGAGTTCTTCTCTGTGAAAGGCACATACTGAGCAAAAAGAGGCTGCTTCTAGGGTGGTAACTAGCCATAGAACAAGCTATTATGCTATTGTTCGTTCCCAGGTTGAGCGCTTCTCTCTTTTTATTTATGCAAATTATGACACTTGGGGAAGTCTCCCTAAGTGTGATACGGGAATCCAGACGTGGACCCGTTGCTCAGTGTGCCTAGAGGGATATGGCTGCACCTCACTGACGAGGCCCACAATAGGCCGAAACGTACATCTGGGGTTTTGCCATTTCTCTTGTTCAGAGAGGGATTGCCTGGTATTTCGGTGCTGGACTGTACTGTGAAGTCAGGATCAGACTGATATGCTACAGGAGAGTTCTTCTCTGTGAAAGGCACATACTGAGCAAAAAGAGGCTGCTTCTAGGGTGGTAACTAGCCATAGAACAAGCTATTATGCTAATGTTCGTTCCCAGGTTGAGCGCTTCTCTCTTTTTATTTATGCAAATTATGACACTTGGGGAAGTCTCCCTAAGTGTGATGCGGGAATCCAGACGTGGACCCGTTGCTCAGTGTGCCTAGAGCGATATGGCTGCACCTCACTGACGAGGCCCACAATAGGCCGAAACGTACGTCTGGGGTTTTGCCATTTCTCTTGTTCAGAGAGGGATTGCCTGGTATTTCGGTGCTGGACTGTACTGTAAAGTCAGGATCAGACTGATATGCTACAGGAGAGTTCTTCTCTGTGAAAAGCACATACTGAGCAAAAAGAGGCTGCTTCTAGGGTGGTAACTAGCCATAGAACAAGCTATTATGCTATTGTTCGTTCCCAGGTTGAGCGCTTCTCTCTTTTTATTTATGCAAATTATGACACTTGGGGAAGTCTCCCTAAGTGTGATGCGGGAATCCAGACGTGGACCCATTGCTCAGTGTGCCTAGAGGGATATGGCTGCACCTCACTGACGAGGCCCACAATAGGCCGAAACGTACGTCTGGGGTTTTGCCATTTCTCTTGTTCAGAGAGGGATTGCCTGGTATTTCGGTGCTGGACTGTACTGTGAAGTCAGGATCAGACTGATATGCTACAGGAGAGTTCTTCTCTGTGAAAGGCACATACTGAGCAAAAAGAGGCTGCTTCTAGGGTGGTAACTAGCCATAGAACAAGCTATTATGCTATTGTTCGTTCCCAGGTTGAGCGCTTCTCTCTTTTTATTTATGCAAATTATGACACTTGGGGAAGTCTCCCTAAGTGTGATGCGGGAATCCAGACGTGGACCCGTTGCTCAGTGTGCCTAGAGGGATATGGCTGCACCTCACTGACGAGGCCCACAATAGGCCGAAACGTACGTCTGGGGTTTTGCCATTTCTCTTGTTCAGAGAGGGATTGCCTGGTATTTCCGTGCTGGACTGTACTGTGAAGTCAGGATCAGACTGATATGCTACAGGAGAGTTCTTCTCTGTGAAAGGCACATACTGAGCAAAAAGAGGCTGCTTCTAGGGTGGTACTAGCCATAGAACAAGCTATTATGCTATTGTTCGTTCCCAGGTTGAGCGCTTCTCTCTTTTTATTTATGCAAATTATGACACTTGGGGAAGTCTCCCTAAGTGTGATGCGGGAATCCAGACGTGGACCCGTTGCTCAGTGTGCCTAGAGGGATATGGCTGCACCTCACTGACGAGGCCCACAATAGGCCGAAACGTACGTCTGGGGTTTTGCCATTTCTCTTGTTCAGAGAGGGATTGCCTGGTATTTCGGTGCTGGACTGTACTGTGAAGTCAGGATCAGACTGATATGCTACAGGAGAGTTCTTCTCTGTGAAAGGCACATACTGAGCAAAAAGAGGCTGCTTCTAGGGTGGTAACTAGCCATAGAACAAGCTATTATGCTATTGTTCGTTCCCAGGTTGAGCGCTTCTCTCTTTTTATTTATGCAAATTATGACACTTGGGGAAGTCTCCCTAAGTGTGATGCGGGAATCCAGACGTGGACCCGTTGCTCAGTGTGCCTAGAGCGATATGGCTGCACCTCACTGACGAGGCCCACAATAGGCCGAAACGTACGTCTGGGGTTTTGCCATTTCTCTTGTTCAGAGAGGGATTGCCTGGTATTTCGGTGCTGGACTGTACTGTAAAGTCAGGATCAGACTGATATGCTACAGGAGAGTTCTTCTCTGTGAAAAGCACATACTGAGCAAAAAGAGGCTGCTTCTAGGGTGGTAACTAGCCATAGAACAAGCTATTATGCTATTGTTCGTTCCCAGGTTGAGTGCTTCTCTCTTTTTATTTATGCAAATTATGACACTTGGTGAAGTCTCCCTAAGTGTGATGCGGGAATCCAGACGTGGACCCGTTGCTCAGTGTGCCTAGAGGGATATGGCTGCACCTCACTGACGAGGCCCACAATAGGCCGAAACGTACGTCTGGGGTTTTGCCATTTCTCTTGTTCAGAGAGGGATTGCCTGGTATTTCGGTGCTGGACTGTACTGTGAAGTCAGGATCAGACTGATATGCTACAGGAGAGTTCTTCTCTGTGAAAGGCACATACTGAGCAAAAAGAGGCTGCTTCTAGGGTGGTAACTAGCCATAGAACAAGCTATTATGCTATTGTTCGTTCCCAGGTTGAGCGCTTCTCTCTTTTTATTTATGCAAATTATGACACTTGGGGAAGTCTCCCTAAGTGTGATGCGGGAATCCAGACGTGGACCCGTTGCTCAGTGTGCCTAGAGGGATATGGCTGCACCTCACTGACGAGGCCCACAATAGGCCGAAACGTACGTCTGGGGTTTTGCCATTTCTCTTGTTCAGAGAGGGATTGCCTGGTATTTCGGTGCTGGACTGTACTGTGAAGTCAGGATCAGACTGATATGCTACAGGAGAGTTCTTCTCTGTGAAAGGCACATACTGAGCAAAAAGAGGCTGCTTCTAGAGTGGTAACTAGCCATAGAACAAGCTATTATGCTATTGTTCGTTCCCAGGTTGAGCACTTCTCTCTTTTTATTTATCAGTAGGTATATCGTATAGCATCCATAGACTAATCTTAGAGAGAAAGAGGGTGTCATCACACCATCACCGACTACTGAGCCAAAGGGTTAATATAGATCATTTCAAAGCAGTGTGATTGCAATACATACAAAGAGTCAGCAACGTAAGATTGCTATTTATATCTCAAAGGGGAAAAAATATATATATCTCTACCAGCCAGCACTGTCTCTAGTTCAGGTAACTTACTTGGCATGAGATGTGATAGATACTGTCAAAGTGTTTGCAGCGTGTTGCAGAGAGGGAGCTGGAGACAAGATATGTCAGTTAGAAGTTTCAAAAACAGGCGCGGATCAACACAGTCCCGCGTCTGTGTCAACAGTGTCAGTGAGCATGGCTAATTTGCATAGCCGCCTGACGTCATCAGGGGGGTGTGTATCAAGCAGTCAGAAAACATAGATGACAGCTAACCGATGTTAGCCGCAACTGCTGGGGCAAGCCCAAAAATGATTGTACATACCTACACTTGTAGGAAAGGGGAGAATTGTCTAAACATCTGAGTATATATATCACAAAAACAACAGCATAACATGGGTCTATATTGCTTGTATAGTTCTATCATATCCCAAAAAGGCTAAGAGAAGCCGTCTGACTTGCAGATAGTTGTATGGATCTGAGAGCCTTAGTCTGCCCAAAATGTGCTGATGTATGTTATGAGTACCATATCTATCCAGAGAGCCATATGTGTGCGAAACAGTATAGGTATAGGGTTAGTAAATGTACCTAAAGAGAGCATAGTCTACCAGAATGTTGGTGCTAGAGCTAATCATGATACAAAAAAACAACCAAAATTCCTATACTGGTAAAACATATGCCAGAGTCTTGTGCCTGAGTAACATGTTACTCTTACAGTGGGATCTCAGTGTTACAATCATAGTTCCCCTGTTACAATTGGCAATCAAGTGTGGTTATATGCAAAAGATAAAATCAGGGTTATATTAACAGCGAGCCATGGTATCCAGATAAATCAATAAAGCATATGCATAGTCAGTGGGCAAATTTTGGAAGTAAAAGTAAAACATCCTATCACTATGCAAACAGATATTGATGATATGGCCAATGTATGTTCTTGCCTAAATCAGGAAACCTTGCCATATAGGGTAAGGTATCATGCACAGTCCGAAGAAGGACCATTGCTGGTTACACAGATATTATAGGAAACAGTGCCAGTCATTGGACATATTAAGTCCCCTCGGGTATAGGGTGTCAAGTCTGTGTATCCACTTGGTCTCCCTCTGCAGGAGTATTCTATCCCGATTACCCCCCCCCCGCGCCGTAGCGGTGGGACGTGGTCAATGAGGATAAAACGTATGTCTGTTACCTTGTGCTTGGCCTGTAGGAAGTGTCTAGCCACTGGTTGGTCTGCTGTTCCCTTATCCAAAGCAGTATGAATTGCTGAACGGTGATTTGCCATTCTTATCCGTGCGTTGTCAGATGTTTTACCAATGTAATATTTTCCACAACAGCAGCTTAGAAGGTATACAACGTGACTTTTTGTGCATGTGATGAAGTGCCTTATGGTGTACTTCTGTGTGGTATGTGGGTGTCGAAACACCTTGCAGGGGATCATGCCACTGCAGGTGGTGCACCCCAGGCATCTGAAGCAACCTGTTTTAGTGGATTTTAGCCACTTCTTTGTGTAGCTTTGCTTGGGGTCCGTCTGCATCAATAGATCCCTGAGGCTTCTGCCACGTCTGTATCCCATGATTGGTGGGTCCAAGTGTCCAAAGGGGAGCGTTTGGTCGGTGCCAAGGATTTCCAATCTGTTTTTGATAGAATTAGCCAAGACCTTTTTCACTTTGTTATCGGTGGTTGTAAAAACCATTCTTGGTTTCTTGTCAGCACGGTTTGTTCGTTCGTTTTCAGACATTAATTCTTGTCTTACTTCCTCTATCAGTTCAGGTGAGTAGCCCCTCTGCAGGAATTTGTTGGACATTTCATCCATTTGGGTTAACCTGTTGGTTGCCTCAGTATTGTTCCTCATTACCCTGATCATTTGGGATTTCACAATAGCCCTCCTGGTATGTGGCGGGTGGTTACTTGTTGCCTCAAGTAAAGAATTCCGATCTGTGGGTTTTGTGTATAAAGTTGTAGATAGTTTCCCTTCATTCTTGTAGATTCTTAGATCCAGAAAATCTATCTGGTCTAGGTCAAATTTTAGTTCGAACTTGATGGGACAAGTTAGAGCATTAAGTTTAGTTACCCATTCAGTGAGTAAATCAACAGGGCCACACCATATTAGGAAGACATCGTCGATGTACCGTCTGTAGTGTTTAACCATTTCATGGTTATATACCTTCATGGTGTCCCTTTCATACTGCTCCATGTAGAGATTCGCGTAGGACGGGGCTACGTTAGATCCCATCGTCGTTCCGGTTAATTGTTGGTAGAAGATGTTCTCAAAATGAAAATAGTTAAGTTTCAAACACTTGTCAAGAATTTCAAGAATAAAGGTCATTGGAGGGCCCACATAGTGGTATCTGTCAAGTGCTGTAGAAATAGCATCTATTCCCCTGTCGTGCAGGATCACTGTGTATAGACTCCTCACGTCCATTGTCACAAGTATGTCCTCACTTGTGATACCTTCCACAGAATTCAGAATCCTAATGAGGTCACCAGAGTCTTTAATGTAGGAATCCATAGATCTCACAATAGGTTGCAGGATTGCGTCCACATACTGGGCCAAATGTTGTAGCAGCGAGCCCCTGGCGGATACAATCGGCCTGCCAGGGGGATTAAGCTGATCCTTATGGATTTTAGGCAGAGTATACAGTATAAGGTGAACGGGGTGAGTGCAACTCAGGAAGTCAAACTCATCTTGGTCAATCCATTTCTGTTCTACAGCATTTGTAAGTGTCACATCTATTTCTTTCTTGAATGTTGTAGTGGGGTCCCAGGTGAGTTTTTTGTAAGTCAAGTTGTCACTTAGTTGTCGCAGGACTTCAGTGCGATATTGGGCGTAGTCCATAATGACAATGGCACCACCCTTGTCGGCCGGACGTATGACAATGTCAGCATCAGAGGCTAGAGATTTTATAGCCACTCTCTCTGCCTTCGTGAGGTTTGGGCGATGTTTGTCCATTTTAGCATTGTCTGAATCATTTGAGATGAGCCTGGTGAAGGTTTTAATGCTTGTTCCACATGTATTTGGCTCAAATTTGCTTTTAGGTTTAAATATTTTCATCTCTGGGGTGCTGTTTGAGTCCCTAAAATGTTCCTTGAGCTTTAGATTCCTCTGAAATCTGTGTATGTCCAGAAAAGTGTCAAAGTCATCATTGCTGAAGGTTGGAATAAATGTGAGGCATTTATTGAGAAGGCTTATCTCTCCTTCTGTGAGTGTCCTGTTGCGGATATTGAAAACAATGTCTGGGTTCATTACATTGGTGGTAATGGAGGTCTTCTTGCCACAATAGTTCCCCCTCCTCGAGTGCGGCCTCGGCCTCGTGTGTTGGCTGATCTTGTTGTAACCCCTAAAAAATGGGTATTGGATGTGGTGGGTGCTTGATCCAGCTGTCTTTGTTCTTGGTAGCCAACTACATTATCAGATCCTGAACTACTGTCCACTGTGTTTAGGAACCTAGAGCGATATTGCCTTTGGCGTTGTGGTCTTTGTGGGGCTCTCTGTTGGTTGCTACCATATAGCCAGGAATATATCCTCTTGTCTTTGTAGTCATTGTCCACCGTGATTATTTTCTGATTTTTAAATGCCATAAGCTCCTTCTTATAGTCGTTTACTTGTTTACTGAGTTTCTCCATCCAAGCCTCACTGGAGTCATCCCTCAGGATATTTAGTTTGTTATTGTTAAATTCAGTCAGCTCCTTTCTCACAGTTGCTAGGATGTTAGTGCATTCCTCAATGACCAGAAGGATTAGGTCCATTGAGCACTTGTTCAAGATTTGACACCAGCGTAGGCAAAAACTTTTGTTGTTTCTACCAATGGTAGGCTGATTTCTGACTCTGAAACCTCTTGGTATTTTGTTGTTTTTATAGTACTTAAAGAGGTACACAGTATGTAGTTCAAGATCCGTTTCCCTTTTCTTAAGTCTAATAAGGGTATTGTATATCGTAAGTGGTGTATCTGTTTGTGCAGTATCCGTTAGTTCTGAGTCCACTAATATTCTGAGTGCATCCTCAGATGTAAAGGCAAAGGTTTTAGTAGTATATTCTTCCTCCTGTATGGCAGAGTCTGTTGTGCCCTCCGCCATGTTCCTGGATAAGTCTTTAATCACAGTATCAAACGGTAGTTGCTTGGTAGAATTCCAGTAAGCAGAGTTTGGTGAAGTGATCACCCGTGTGCAGGTAGTTTTAGGCCCAAAATGTGGCCCACAATATGAACAAAAAAGGCCCCAGCAGTGTGGAGCCCACTGATGGCAGGAGGCTAATAAAGTCAATAGTGGTTGGGTGCCAGACAAGTAAAATAATCCATAACTTCCATGTGTGTCTGCACTCACAATGCAATAGGGACATCAACCAGGGTGCCAAGTCAGGTATATCAATAATCCATTATAGAAGAGGACTGCACTCACTGGATTTGGTATATAAAATAAAAAAATGTATTAAGGTGACGTTTCGGGGTACGCAGACCCCTTCCTCAGACCCTACAATGTGATGTGTGACATACTGAAATAGCTACCACAAAGAAACAACTTAACATCGATAAAGGCAGTCTATAGGAAACAGCGCTCAATAAAAGATAGTTGCAGGACCTAGGCAGTATATCAGCATTTAAACATTAGTGCATCAGTATCTCTCAGTAAAACATACTTCTCAGTAAACAAAGGACAAGTAGAGAAAAAGGACAAGTAGAGAAAAAGGGCTCATAGCCAGAAAAACACGTATGTCAAGATTTAGGCAAGCATGTAGATGTGTGTGTCAATTGTTGAACATCAGTAGGTATATCGTATAGCATCCATAGACTAATCTTAGAGAGAAAGAGGGTGTCATCACACCATCACTGACTACTGAGCCTAAGGGGTAATATAGATAATTTCAAAGCAGTGTGATTGCAATACATACAAAGAGTCAGCAATGTAAGATCGCTATTTATATCTCAAAGGGGAAAAAATATATATATCTCTACCAGCCAGCACTGTCTCTAGTTCAGGTAACTTACTTAGCATGAGATGTGATAGATACTGTCAAAGTGGTTGCAGCGTGTTGCAGAGAGGGAGCTGGAGACAAGATATGTCAGTTAAAAGTTTCAAAAACAGGCGCGGATCAACACAGTCCCGCGCCTGTGTCAACGGTGTCAGTGAGCATGGCTAATTTGCATAGCCGTCTGACGTCATCAGGGGGGTGTGTATCAAGCAGTCAGAAAACATAGATGACAGCTAACCGAT
This sequence comes from Bombina bombina, assembly GCF_027579735.1. NCBI lineage: Eukaryota > Metazoa > Chordata > Amphibia > Anura > Bombinatoridae > Bombina > Bombina bombina. Next base: position 996,828,993 of record NC_069500.1, on the reverse strand, counting down.
GTTAGCCGCAACTGCTGGGGCAAGCAGTCCTTTTTCTCTACTTGTCCTTTGTTTACTGAGAAGTATGTTTTACTGAGAGATACTGATGCACTAATGTTTAAATGCTGATATACTGCCTAGGTCCTGCAACTATCTTTTATTGAGCGCTGTTTCCTATAGACTGCCTTTATCGATGTTAAGTTGTTTCTTTGTGGTAGCTATTACAGTATGTCACACATCACATTGTAGGGGGACATTTTATTTCTTTGTGTGCACCTTGAGTGTTTTAGATGCTACTCATATGTCATGTCATTTATTGTTTGAGAATAGTTTTAAGATACACTTATATGGTTTGCACAATTATACTAAGGTGATGAGGAAACCAGACTTGCACTTCTTGCCCAGTTTGCCTAGGATTGCCTGGTATTTCAGTGCTGGGCTGTTATTTTAGGTGGGATCAGACTGATATTCTATATTTAAAGAGGCTACTCCCAGGTAATGACCCACCAGAGAACAAGGCCTTAAACGGTTGTTTGTTCATCGTTGAGCACTTCTCTTTCTTGTATATGTTTATAATGACCCTGAGGAAAGTCTTCCTAAGGGTAATGGGGCAAACCGGAAGCAAACCAGAAGTGGACCCCTTGCGCAATGTGCCTAGATAGATATGACTGCACCTCAAAGACAAGGCCCACAGAAGGTGGGGGTTGCAATTTTCCTCATTCAGAGGAGGATTGCTTAGTATTTCAGTGATGAGCAGTCCATTTTGGGTGGGTTCAGACTGATATTCTATATATAAAGAGGTTGCTCCAGGGTGGTGACCCACTAGAGAATAAGCCCCTAAAATGTTGTTTGTTCCTAGTTGAGCATTTCTCTTTGTACATGTTTATAATGACCCTGAGGAAAGTTTTCCTAAAGGTGATGGGGCAAACCAGAAATTGACTTCTTGTCTATGTGCCTAGAGGGATATGGCTGACTGACAAGGCCCACAGAAGGCCAAAACAATTGTCTGGGGTTGAAATTTTTCCTCTTTCAGAGGAGGATTACCTACTGCTTTAGTGCTGCACTGTCATTTTTAGGTGGGATCAGACTAATATATTTCAGAAAACCAACCCAATGAGCAGTTGTTCATTCCTGGTTGAGCACTCCTTTTTCTTTTATATCTGACAAAGATACCAGACAAAATTGCTGTTTTTGATTGAAGCATGAGAGATCCAGGAGGCACTAGGAATCCTCTACCTACTTTCTAGTATTTCCTCTATGGGATGATTTTCCCTGTTCTGAATGGCTCACAATTTACCTTCTTCAGATTAAGGGATTTGCAGGTACTAGAGTCATTGCATTAGAACATACTAGACATGTACCCAGGCAAAAATTTGCTTCTTCAAAAATGTTTGGTTTGGTATTTTCAATCATTTTGTCTGCACATTAGCTTCAGCCAAATATTTACAGCACATTAAATTCTATGAGAAGCCGGCAAAACATTCCATTTAGCAACAAAATTACACTGCTAGGAAATCTTAACAATCCAAAGATTCATTGCTAATTGGGACACAAGAACATACAGGAACTAGAACAAGTTTTACAAAGACAATTTAAACAATACATTGAAATTAAAAGCACCAATACAAGCTTTCTCAATTTTTTAAGTACCCACATTCCTCAATTTCTCACACGCCTGCTCTATAACAATTTTATAGTTAATAGTTTACCTTGCAGACTCAACTGAGAGAAGGGCAGGAAAAGGAGAGTCAGCAGCAGGAAACATAGAAACTGAACTAGGCTTCTGATAATAATAGTACATTAACTCCAAATATACACCACCAATGAAGGAAGAAACACCTGTTGTTAGAGTACCTTGGACACAGCAGCCAGTAGTTCCCTGATGAATATACATTGACAGATGATGACCACCACAGAGCAGGGAGGGCAAAAGCAAGAGTGGCAGCAGTAACAGCAGAGTAGAGTTACTCATCTAGGTAGGTAGGGCTGACAGTACATAAACTTCAAAAATACTCTTCCAGGCAGGGAAGGAGGAGGGTAAACATGTGCCCAGAGTCCCTTGGATCCTACGGCCAGCAGTTCCCTGAGCATTTGTCATTGATGAATAATGACCACCACGTCGTACAGGGTACATCATACAAAAACTGGTCTTTGAAGACCAATGACGTACCCTGTACGTTGTCAGGGGTTTCAATCGGCTGGAAGCGATTCTGATCGCTTCCAGCCACTTTCAAGGTATTGCTGTGATGCCTCGATATTCAAAATTAATCAATGTCAAAACTAAGGGCAGGATAACTTTTTTGTAATGTTAAATTTGGGAACTACCATTTGGTCCATGGTAGGAGATGAAAAAATCATATCTGCCTCCTGCTTCTGCACTTCTCCCTCAACTTGGACTGCACACACCTTGAAAATTAGTTTGTCCCTCCAAGTTGTCAGGTTATCAATTCTGAGTGCCATTTTTTCCTTAATTCTGGGATCACACAAGGTGGACAGCATCAGTTCAGGGCATTTCTCCAGACAGTCCCACACGCGACAAGTGATGCTAACCTACTGCTTAGTACCCCACTAGGAACCACTTCACGATTTTCTAGAAAGGCATCCATCTTGTTCAATAGGTAAGTGAGCATACACACACAATAGCAAATGACTGTGCTTTATCACTATATATTTGTATACATTACTACCACAAGCTATTTCTTTGTAGCAGGCTGGCAACAATATCTTATGATTGATTTGGCAACAGGAAGTTTCTATTTTGCTGTTCTAAAAGATATTTTAAAGGGACATATTACATTCGCCGTTTTCTATGATGGACTATTCTATGGCAGAAACTTGCTAAAGTATGCAGTTATTATTTTTATTTTTATTATTATCAGTTATTTGTAAAGCACCAACAGATTCTGCAGCGCTATTAACAAATGCGGAGTACAAAAAAACTGTTATAGGGATCAAGTGGGTAGAGGGACCTGCCAAGAGTTGCACTGTTGTAGTCAGCTCTTGAGAAGGTGATCAACAAACAGCTGCACTCTTAAGCTTACATGCTAAGGGGGTTCAGGGGATAGCAATTGAGGAGAGGAACTGGTATAAAGAAAAGTTAGCGTAGGTTGTATGCATCCCTGAACAGTAGAGTCTTTAGGGAGCACTTGAAGCTTTTAAAACTAGAAGAGAGTCTTGTGGAGCGAGGCAGAGAGTTCCACAAGATGGGAGCCAGTCTGGAGAAGTCCTGTAAACGGGAGTGTGTTGAGGTGACAAGAGAGGAGGAGAGTAGGAGGTTGTGAGAAGAGCGAAGGGGACGGGAGGGAGAGTATCTGGAGACAAGGTCTGAGATATAGGGGGGAGCAGTGCAGTTAAGGGCTTTGTATGTCAGAGTGAGAATTTTGTGTTTGATCCTAGAGGCAAGAGGAAGCCAGTGAAGAGATTGGCAGAAAGGTGCAGCTGTAGCATGCTGTAACAAACTCTTTTATGCTTTTATTATATAGGGACAGATTATCAGGGGCACGCTATTTAGTGATTTCCCTCAAGCGTTAACACTGCCAGAAGTAAAGATTTTGCTCAAGGGAGTTAGCACACTTATTAAAAGTAAAACCTTTGCGTGCAAGCAAAACCTGACGGGTGCTAACTTCAGGAATTCAGATATCGTGACTTATTCTTCCAATGCACTTTAATAGAGAGCACAGAACAAAAAACTAACACTTGTTGCTCATACAAATTGACAGGAGTTATTAATATTTCACATTCTAATGTTTTCCACAAACAGGAAAATGTTATTTTACATATATTTGACATTAACATCATCAGATAATATATATATATATATATATATATAAAAAAATAAATATAAGGTTAGCGCTGCCTAGCATAAATGAGCATACAAATGAAAATAAAATTCATAAAAGAGTTCACGGTGTACAATACTGAATATAACACCACAGAGTCTCATAAATATACAGTGTAAGTTAATGCAATAATAGGATACATGAATTAAAATACATAAAATGTTTAAAAAAATATCCTTAAACACATAGGTAAAGGCACAATGCAAAACGTGTTCCAATGGATCCGGATATGTTATTTCATCCAATCCCCCTATGGCTGTGCACTTACTTGAGAGAACCTCAATCTGTATGATTCAATCAGCCAATCAGATTTTTCATACCTTAATTCCGATTGGCTGATAGAATCCTTCCATCTTGGATGACGTCCCTTAAAGGAACCTTCATTCGTCGTTAGTCGTCGGGAAGAAGAGGATGGCTCCGTGTCGGCTCGTCTGAAGATGGCTCCGCTCTGCTCCGGATGGATGAAGATTGAAGACGCCGCATGGATGAAGACTTCTATCGGATGGAAGACTTCTTCATCGCCGCCTGGATGTTGACTTCTATCGGATGGAAGACTTCTTCAGTGCCCCTTGGATGATGACTTCTGCCGCTCCGGATCTCCTCTTTGGTTCCATCGGTGGTCGGCTGGCTGAAGATGGCTCAAGGTAGGATGATCTTCAGGGGGGTAGTGTTAGGTTTATTTAAGGGGGGTTTGGGTTAGATTAGGGGTATGTGGGTAGTGGGTTTTAATGTTGGGGGGGGTTGTATTTTTATTTTACAGGCAAAAGAGCTGTTTTCTGTTTACAGGCAAAAGGCCCTTTTAAGGGCTGGTAAGGTAATAGAGCTGGTAACTTTTTAATGTAGAATAGGGTAGTGAATTTTTTTATTTTGGGGGGCTTTGTTATTTTATTAGGGGGCTTAGATTAGGTGTAAGTAGCTTAAAATTGTTGTAATATTTTTGAAATGTTTGTAACTTAGCTTTTTTTTATTTTTTGTACTTTAGTTAGTTTATTTAATTGTATTTAATTGTAGTTATTTGTAGGTAATTTATTTAATAAATTTAATGATAGTGTAGTGTTAGGTTTAATTGTAACTTAGGTTAGGATTTATTTTACAGGTATTTCTTTTAGCTAGGTAGTTATTAAATAGTTAATAACTATTTAATAACTTTTCTAACTAGCTAAAATAAATACAAAGTTACCTGTAAAATAAATATAAATCCTAAAATAGCTACAATGTAATTATTAATTACATTGTAGCTATCTTAGGGTTTATTTTAAAGGTAAGTATTTAGTTTTAAATAGGAATAATTTATTTAATGATAGTGTAGTGATAGGTGTAATTGTAACTTAGGTTAGTTTTTATTTTACAGGTACATTTCTCTTTATTTTAACTAGATAGCTATTAAATAGTTAATAACTATTTAATAGATATTGTACCTAGTTAAAATAAATTGAAAGTTGCCTGTAAAATAAAAATAAATCCTAAGATAGCTACAATATAATTATTATTTATATTGTAGCTATATTAGGGTTTATTTTAAAGTTAAGTATTTAGTTTTAAATAGGATTAATTTAGTTAATAAGAGAAATATTATTTAGATTTATTTAATTAATATTTAAGTTAGGGGGGTGTCAGAGTTAGTGTTAGACTTAGGTTTAGGGGTTTATAATTTTATTATAGTGGCGGCGGTGTAGGGGTGGCAGGATAGGGGTTAATAGGTATAATGTAGGTGGCGGCGGGGTCCGGGAGCGGCGGTTTAGGGGTTAATACATTTATTATAGTGGCGGCGGGGTCTGGGAGCGGCGGTTTAGGGGTTAATACATTTATTATAGTGGTGGAGGGGACCGGGAGTGGCGGTTTAGGGGTTAACATATTTATTATAGCTTGCGGTGGGCTCCGGGAGCGGCGGTTTAGGGGGTAAACACTTTATTTAGTTGCGGCGGTGTAGGGGGGACAGATTAGGGGTGTTTAGACTCGGGGTACATGTTAGGGTGTTAGGTGTAGACATCTCCCATAGGAATCAATGGGATGTCGGGCAGCAGCGAACATGAACTTTCGCTATGGTCAGACTCCCATTGATCCCTATGGGATCCGCCGCCTCCAGAGCGGCAGTTTGAAAACCAGGTATGCTGGGCCGGAAAAGTGCCAAGCGTACCTGCTAGTTTTTTGATAACTAGCAAAAGTAGTCAGATTGTGCCGAACTTGTGTGCGGAACATCTGTAGTGACGTAAGCATTGATCTGTGTCGGACTGAGTCCGGCGGATCGAAGCTTACGTCACAAAATTCTACTTTTGCCGGTGTCTAGGGCTTGATAACTAAGGCGAATCAGCCTCGCCACAAATACGCTGCGGAATTCAAGCGTATTTGAGGTTGACGGCTTGATAACTAGGGGCCATAGGCTCAAATGGAGGCGCCTGTAACACCTTCAAAACCAAATTAAGACTCCAAGGAGGAGAGAATGAATTAATGACAGGCTTGATACAAACCAAAGCCTGTACAAAAACAGTGAATATCATGAGCTTTAGCAATCTTTCTATGAAATAAGACAGAAAGAGCAGAGATTTGTCCTTTCAAGGAACTTGCAGACAAAACCTTATCCAAACCATCCTGAAGAAACTGCAAAATTCTAGGAATTCTGAAAGAATGTCAAACAAATTTATGAGAACACCATGAATATAAGTCTTCCAAACAGATTACGTGCCTGTAACATAGTATTAATCACTGAGTCAGAGAAACCTCTATGACTAAGCACTAGGCATTCAATTTCCATACTTTCAAATTTAATGATTTGAAATCCTGATGGAAAAAACAGACCTTGAGACAGAAGATCTGACCTTAATAGAAAAGGCCAAGGTTGGCAACTGGACATCCGAACAAGATCCACATATCAAAACCTGTGTGGCCATACTGGAGCTACCAGCAATACAAATGACAGTTCCATGAAGATTTTGGATATCACTCTTGGAAGGAGAACTAGAGGTGGGAAAATATAAGCAGGTTGGCAACACCCAGGAAGTGTCAATTCATCCACTGCTTCCGCCTGAAGAACCTGGACCTGGACAGGTACCTGGGAAGTTTCTTGTTTAGATGAGAAACCATCAGATCTATTTCTGGAAGTCCCCACATCTAAACAATCTGAGAAAACACATCTGGATGGAGAGACCACTCCCCCGGATGTAAAGTCTGACGGCTGAGATAATCCGCTTCCCAATTGTCTACACCTGGGATATGTACCACAGGAATTAGACAAGAGTTGGATTCCGCCCAAGAAAGTATTCAAGATACTTCTTCATAGCTTGAGGACTGTGAGTCCCACCCTGATAATTGACATATGCCACAGCTGTGATATTGTCTATCTGCATACAAATGAACGATTCTCTCTTCAACAGAGGCCAAGCCTGAAGAACCCTGAAAATTGCACGGAGTTTCAATATATTGATTGGTAATCTCGCCTCTTGAGATTTCCAAACCCCTTGTGCTGTCAGAGATCCCCAAACAGCTCCCCAACCTGAAAAGACTTGCATCTGTTGTGATCACAGTCCAGGTTGGATGAACCAAAGAGGCCCCTAGAACTATACAATGGTGATCTAACCACCAAGTCAGAGATAATCGAACATTAGGATTTAAGGAAATTAATTGTGATATCTTTGTATAATCCCAGCACCATTGATTCAGCATACAAAGCTGGCGAGGTCTCACATGAAAATGAGCAAAGGGAAGTACGTCCGATGCTGCAGTCATGAAACTTAAAACTTCCATGCACATAGCTACTGAAGGAAATAATAGAGACTGAAGGTTCTGACAAGCTGAAACCACTTTAAATTGTCTCTTGTCTGTTAAAGACAAAGTCATGGATACTGAATCTATCTGGAAACTTAAAAAGGTGACTAAGGAATCAAGGAACTTTTTGGTAAATTGATCCTCCAACCATGTCTTTGAAGAAACAGTAGTTAATTCGTGTGAGATTCTGCAGAACTTAAAGACTGAGCAAGTACCAAGATATCGTCCAAATAAGGAAACACCGCAACACCCCACTCTCTGATAACACAGAGTAGGACACCGAGAATCTTGAAAAGATTCCTAGAGCTGTTGCTAGGCCAAAAAGAAAGAGCAACAAATTGGTAATGCTTGTCTAAAAAAGAGAATCTCAGAAACTGATAACAATCTAGATGAATCAAAATATGAAGATATGCATCCTGTAAGTCTATTGTGGGCACATAATGCCCTTGCTGAACAAAAGGTAGAATAGACCTTATAATCACCATTTTGAAAAATTGGTACTTATACATATCGATTCAAAATTTTTAGAACCAAAAACTGATCTGAATGAATTTTCTTTCTTTGGGACAATGAATAGATTTGAATAAAACCCCAGACCCTGTTCGTGAAATGAAACTGGCATGATTACCCCAGATAACTCCAGGCCTGAAACACACTTCAGGAAGCCTGATCCTTTACTGGGTTTGCTGGAATGCATGAGAGAAAAAAATCGTCTCATAAGCGGTCTTACTCTGAATCCTATTCTGTACCCCTGAAAGACAATACTCTGAATTCAATGATTTTGGACCGAATTGATCTAAACATCTTAGAAAAATCTTAATCTGCCCCGTACCAGCTGAGCTGGAATAAGAGCCGCACCTTCATGCGGACTTGGGGGCTGGCTTTGATCTCTTAAATGGCTTGGATTTATTTCAATTTGAAGAAGGCTTCCAATTGTAAACAGATTCCTTGAGGAAGAATTAGATTTCTGTTCCTTATTTTATAATGAAACCGGTTAGAAGCTTTAGATTTACCCTTAGATCTTAATCTTGAGACAAAAAAAATCCCTTCCCCCCAGTGACAGTTCAAATTATTGAATCCAACTGTGAACCAAATAATTTATTACCTTGGAAGGAAAGAAATCGCAATCTCGACTTAAAAGTCATATCAGCATTCCAAGATTTGAGCCACAAAGCTCTTCTAGCTAAAATAGCTAAAGACCTAGATTTAACATCAATCTTGATAATATCAAAAAAAGGCATCACAAATGAAATTATTAGCATGTTAATAATGCCAGACAAATCATGATCCGATACTTTTTGCGCTAATGTTTCCAACCAAAAGGTTGAAGCAGCTGCAACATTAGCCAAAGACATTGCAGGCCTGAGCAAAGACCTGAAAATAAATAAACTATCCTTAGATAAGATACAAGTTTCCTATCTAAAGGATCTTAAAAGAAAAACTATCTTCCATAGGAATAGTAGTACGTTTAGCAAGAGTAGAGATAGCCCCATCTTTGGGGATTTTTTCCCAAAACTCCAATCTTAAAGGGACACTGTACCCAAAATTTTTCTTTCACGATTCAGATTGAGCATGAAATTTTAAGCAACTTTCTAATTTACTCCTATTATCAAATTTTCTTCATTCTCTTGGTATCTTTATTTGAAATGCAAGAATGTAAGTGTAGATGCCGGCCCATTTTTGGTGAACAACCTGGGTTGTCCTTGCTGATTGGTGGATAAATTCATCCACCAATAAAAAATTGCTGTCCAGAGTACTGAAACCAAAAAAAAGCTTAGATGCCTTCTTTTTCAAATAATGATAGCAAGAGAACAAAGAAAAATTGATAATTGGAGTAAATTAGAAAGTTGCTTAAAATTGCATGCTCTTTCTGAATTACAAAAGAAAAAATTTGGGTACAGTGTCCCTTTAACTGCTGGCAAAGGATACAATTTTTAAAACCTTAAAGAAGAAATAAAAGAAGTACCAGGCCTATTCCATTCCTAAGAAAACATATCAGAAATAGCCTTAGGAACTGGAAAACCCTCTGGAATAACCACAGGAGGTTTATAAACATAATTTAAACGTTTACTAGTTTTAATATCAAGAGGACTAGTCTCCACAATATCCAATAATGAACACTTCTTCAACAAAGAATGAATGTACTCAATTTTAATTAAATAAGTAGATTTGTCAGTGTCAATATCTGAGGAAGGATCTTCTGAATCAGATCCTCATCAGAGGAGGATAATTCAGTATGTTGTCGGTCATTTGAAATTTTATCAATTTATGAGAAGTTTTAAAAGACCTTTACATTTATTAGAAGGCAGGATGGCAGACAAAGCCTTCTGAATAGAAACAGCTATAAATTGTTATAAATTCACAGGTATATTTTGTACATTAGATGTTTAAAGAACAACAACAGGTAATGTACTATTACTGATGGACACATTCTCTGCATGTAAAAGTTTATCATGACAACTTATTACAAACCACAGAATTACAACAAATGTACTTAGCTTTGGAAGAACTGATATCAGTTAGCAGGATTCCAACAGTGACTTCTGAGACAGGATCAGATTGAGATTGATAGAGAAAAAACAACATATAAAGCAAAATTATAAATTTCCTTATCAGTTTCAGGAATGGGGGAAAAAATGCAAACAGCATAGCCCTCTGATAGAAAAAAAAAGCAAGAGGCATATAGGAATGGTGTTTAAAATAATGAAAATATTTGGCGCCAAGTATGACGCACAAACAAACAGAGAACATTTTTGGCGCTAGCAACATCCGGAAATGACACACTCGCGTCATTGAAGACGCAACCTTGTGAAAGGACTCGGTATCTACAAAGATGCCGGAAATGACGAATTTGCGTCATCGAATGTAACTTTGCGCCAAAAATTACGCAATATAGTTTGGCATTTTGCGCCCTCACCAGCCTAATTCTGCCTGCGAATTTAAAATGTCAGTCAATTGAAAAAAGACTATACCCCAGGTAAGAAATAAGTTTTCCTAAAAAATGGATTTCCCATATATGAAACTGGCAGTCTGCAAAAGGAAATATACTGAAACCTGAATCATGGCAAATATAAGTACAATACATATATTTAGAACTTTATATTAATGCATAAAGTGCTGAACCATGGCTGAGGTGTCTTAAGTAATAAAAACATACTTACCAAAAAGACACCCATCCACATATAGCAGATAGCCAAACCAGTACTGAAACAGTTATCAGTAGAGGTAATGGTATATATGAGAGTATATCGTCAATCTGAAAAGGGAGGTAGGAGATGAATCTCTATGACCTATAACAGAGAACCTATGAAATAGATCTCCTGTGAGGAAAACCATTGCATTCAATAGGTGATACTCCCTTCACATTCCTCTGACATTCGCTGTACTCTGAGAGGAATTGGGCTTCAAAATGCTGAGAAGCGCATATCAACGTAGAAATCTTAGCACAAACTTACTTCACCACCTCCATAGGAGGCAAAGTTTGTAAAACTGAATTGTTGGTGTAGTGAGGGGTGTATTTATAGGCATTTTGAGGTTTGGGAAACTTTGCCCCTCCTGGTAGGATTGTATATCCCATACGCTCATGGACTCTTGCCAATTACATGAAAGAAATGTTGTGTTACATTAAGAAAGTATTACCAGTACTTTACATATAAATGTCAATAATATTTAAGGAAATCAAACTTTTACCTTTGTACCATTTCTAAAAAAAAAAAATAATAATTACAAATTGAGCCAACAGTTTTTCACTTAAATATTTGGTATTTTTGTCCATGCAGGCTGTATGTTTTAAAATGTAAAATTATTCACACAATTACAGATGAAACCAATCGGTTTTTATTGAAAAAGGCCAAAGGCTGTGTCTAGAATAAGCAATTAGCTTCTATAGTGCTGTTCAGAGCAGGCTGATTCGTGCTTGTAGCCTTATTCCCTGGCCTGATTGTCCCCTGTCATATTGCTTCAAGTAATGTAAATTGTATCATGTCCCTGGGTAATTGAGATCAGTGTTGTCTTGTCTGTCCACTCACTGCTGATGCCCTCTCTGTGCTGTTATAATAGTTTTGGTGGGCAATCAGAGAAAATGCCTTCTTGACTCATCTCTCATAATAGCATGTCCTCCTAAGGCAAAATTGAATAACCCCCGACATGGCCTGGAGGCAAGCATTGAGAATTCAATAACTCTGCAGGGTCAACATTCTGTCATTTTTTGGCAAGCAAGTAATAATTGTACACTAACATTCAGTAATAGGAGAAGGAAACAAGATTTTTCAACATTGCTTTTTGCATTAATATTTCTGACACTATTAGATTTTTTTTATTTTCGCTACACAGTATACAACACAAGGAAAATTGTTATCTATGTGGCATTTTTAATAGTACTTTCTGTGGAAAAGTCTACCAACTTTCCTGTTCACTGTTAAATATTTCCACTTAAATATGTGACTATTTTGTTGTCTATGTTCTCTAAGCGATTTGAGAAAAAAATATTATAAGCGAAACACAAGAAGTTTACAGCTGTTCAGTTTTTATTTAGATGGAAGAAAATAGCTGAGTGAAACAGAGAGAATTATTCAGATTCCAGATAACATGGACAAATCTATTTTTTTTTTAAGCCTCAAATAAAGACGACAGCAAAATAAGTCATATATTTCAATCATTTCAATGTCTGTATTCTGTATTTACATTTCTTAAATGATTCCACTCTCTTATAGTTACCTAACCTTTTACTTTAAACTAATAGTGTTATTATTAACATTTTAGTACACTCAAACATGTTCTCCAGTGATCTAAAAATAGCAGAGTATTTACTTTAAAATGGCAGGTTTGGCTGAGTTAAATTCCGAGCTCTTATTTTGCAGAATTTTCATGGCATTATTCCCCCTTATTTGTTTTAAACAAACACGAATACATTAAAATATTATCACATTAGTGTGATAATAGTAAATAAATAAAGCCTTATGTCTAGGGTGACCATATTGCCGCTTTAAAAAGGGACATTATATGAAAAATACATGTCAGGGCTGTTTAAAGAAATGTTTTGAATAATGGGCCGTTATAAGAACCCTTACATATGTATTTTTCATATGTATCCCTTTTTAAAGCGACAATATGGTCACCCTACTTATGTCGAGCATAACTGAGCAAACACTCAGTATCCTGTATTTAAAGGGGCATACAGTAAAAAAAATAATTCAGTGCATATAAAATAACACTATGTAAACATATATATATATATATATATATATATATATATATGTATATATATATATATATATATATATATATATATATATATATATATATATATACATACATAGATACATACAGACACACACACTAATATATCAAAATATTAATTAAAAAGGTTAAAGGGACAGTCTAGTCATAATTTAACTATCATGATTCAGATAAGGCATGTAATTTTAAACAACTTTCCAATTTACTTTTATCGTCAAATTTCCTTTGTTCTCTTGGTATTCTTAGTTAAAAGCTAAACCTAGGTAGGCTCATATGCTAATTTCTAAACCCTTGAAGGCCGCCTCTTATCTAAATGCATGTTACTGTTATCACAGCTAGAGGGCATTCATTCATGTGTGCCATATAGATAACATTGTGCTCAGCCTCACACCCGTGGAGTTACTTATGAAAGGGCACTTAATTGAATGTAGTAAAACAACTTTGCAATATACTTTAATTATTCATTTTGTTTTCCTTTCCTGTAACTTCATTCTGAATATTGTGGACTTTCCACTTCATGTTAAACATGGAAGTGCAGACACAGCTGTATTCCAAACAGTCATTGGTTGCACAGTCTAGTAAGCCATTTATTACCATTCCTTATCGGCCTCAGCAGAAAACGTAACCTAAGTTGCAATATGGCGGCACCCACTGCGTTATAGACATTACCTTTACCTTTATTTTTTTAATATTTAAACAACTAATGTAATCTTTAAAAATACAAGTACAAAATATTCTCAGGTTAATATTTGCACTGAATACATAATTCAAGCAATTATTTTTTTGGTGTTTAATGTTCACTTAAAGGGACAGTCTAGGCCAAAATAAACTTTCATGATTCAGATAGAGCATGTAATTTTAAACACTTTTCCAATTTACTTTTATCACCAATTTTGCTTTGTTCTCTTGGTATTCTTAGTTGAAAGCTTAAGCTAGGAGGTTCATATGCTAATTTCTTAGACCTTGAAGCCCACCTCTTTCAGATTGCATTTTAACAGTTTTTCACCACTAGAAGGTGTTAGTTCACGTATTTCAACTGTGCTCGTGCACGAGAAGTTATCTTGGGAGCAGGCACTGATTGGCTAGACTGCAAGTCTGTCAAAAGAATTGAAAAAAGGGGCAGTTTGCAGAGGCTTAGATACAAGATAATCACAGAGGTTAAAAGTATATTAATATAACTGTGTTGGTTAAGCAAAACTGGGGAATGGGTAATAAAGGGATTATCTATCTTTTAAAACAATAAAAATTCTGGTGTAGACTGTCCCTTTAAGAAGCACACTCCTATAGACTTATTGCCAAAGAGACTCTAAGAATAAAGCTGCGCATGCACACTAGCACAACTCTCAGCACAGGATCACTTATTATTGACCTTAGTATGACCTATCAACACAAAAGTAAACATTGAACTGCATATAGCCTTTATTGTTTACTTTGCAGCTGAAAGGCCATGCTGAGATCACATATGCTACTGGGAGCTATGCTGGTAGCACTAATGAGTATATGCTGCTTAAATCAGTGTATCCCCTTTGGGTAAAGGCAAAATGAGAGCCAGAAGAGAGTGCTTCTTTTAATATAAAAATTAAGGCAGTGTGACATCTTGATGACTGTATTGTCCTAAAAAAAAAAATAAAAGTAAAAAAACTGGATACCTAGAAAAATGGGCAACATGATTATTATTATTATTATTATTATTATTATTATTATTATTATTATTATTATTATTATTATTATATCAAATCTTTAAAAACTAAGAATGCTTTCATAAATGTTCTAGGGAAAAATGTAATTCAGTAAAGACAACTTATTACTTCGCACTTTATATTCTTCATACAACTGATCTGTTGCTCACTATTCTGATTCGCACTATGCACTTCGTTGTACTATGCTGACAAATTATGGTCAGCACACTAGGACACTCAGGGTATATATTACTGCTTTTGCCATATTACACTTATATTGCACATATTTTAGGTATTTTAAATTTTTTATTTATTATCCACATATACAATATACTATTCTCTATATCTACCGATATTACATATGTTACAATGTATGTATTCACAACTAAGTCATTCCATCTTACAATTAGCATTGTACTAGCTTTTGCACCTTATACTATTTATTTGTAATGTCTGGGTTAGATGTTTTTAATTACATTTCGTGGCCCTTGTTTTTATACTTGTGCAATGACAAAAAAAGGAATCTTATCTTATCTTATTAGATTCATTGAAAGATGATATATAAGATATATTTTTTAAAGGGATGGGAAACCCCAAAATTTTATTTCATGCTTTAGATAGAACATACAAATTTAAACAACTTTCCAATTTACTTCTATTATCAAATGTGCTTCATTCTCTTGTTATCCTTTACACTATTAGCACCTAGATAAACATATCTATTTAGCAAATCACAAGAGCAGCTAGCTCCCACTAGTGTAGGATATATGAGTATTCATTTTCAACAAGGGATACCAAGAGAATGAAGCACATTTAAAAATAGAAGTTAATTTAAAATTGTCTTAAAAGGACGTTCTCTATCTGAATCATGCAAGTTTAATTTTGACTTTCCTATCCCTTTAATAAGATGTTCAGGGCATGCCAATGTCCACCAAGAGGATTATGTGTATTGTTCTTATCAGCCAATGAGCAATATGTCCCTAGGAAAGAGCTGCACACAAAATTGTACTTGATTTTAATAAAATCAATGAAAACAACTTTAGCTTAACCTATGATCGTGCAAAAAATACTTTTAAAGGGACACTGTACCCAAAAATTTTCTTTCGTGATTCAGATTGAGCATGAAATTTTAAGCAACTTTCTAATTTACTCCTATTATCAAATTTTCTTCATTCTCTTGGTATCTTTATTTGAAATGCAAGAATGTAAGTTTAGATGCCGCCCCATTTTTGGTGAACAACCTGGGTTGTCCTTGCTGATTGGTGAATAAATTCATAAAAAATTAAAGAAGTGCTGTCCAGAGTACTGAAACCAAAAAAAAGCTTAGATGTCTTCTTTTTCAAATAATGATAGCAAGAGAACAAAGAAAAATTGATAATAGGAGTAAATTAGAAAGTTGCTTAAAATTGCATGCTCTTTCTGAATTACAAAAGAAAAAATTTGGGTTCAGTGTCCCTTTAAGTTTACATTAGATTTTCATGTCTCTACCCGACCCAAGCAATTACCCGACCCAAGCAATTACTAGTGAACAGACAGGCAGAGGCATCATGGAGAAAGGAGTCTATATACCCCTTCGCCACATGATCCTGATGACCCAGTTCAACTACACGGAGGTACACCACACCTGACCAGTTCCATCACACAAAGGTACGCCACTACAATACACCCACTGGCCTTTACTAAACATAATACTCATACACTGGGAAAGAGTTTGATACTTGATGCCACATTAGGAGAACCGTTTTGCACATACTATTGCGGACTAATGATGGTTTGAAATAGAGGGGACATATTCATATACAATCCACTACTTGTGACTTTATTACACAAATATTTTGCAGTGGTACTATTATTATTCCTTATACCATTTTGGATATGCTTATGTGAATTTTCCTGTACTTTACATGACCCTATCTAGAAGTTTAACTTAATACCGATATCATCACCACATATGGGACTTACATAGGGGTGGCTAACAGTATGGACATGTGTACTTTATTCATTTGAACAGGTTTTCAAGGATCGGACTATGCTACCATACAAGGTTATAATCGTTTCTCCTCTTTCCCTGCATTTGTAATATTTATAGTCTGATAGTGTGTGTTTTTTTACCTTTTACTCAAAACAGCACAGTTTACATTCAGCGGGTCCCATGTACCAACTAACTAATTTGGAAACCTGTCTCCCAATTTTTCTTTTGCCTGCAGTTATCATGGCACAAGGATTTCCTTGCATAGCTCTGCCCGTACTTTAGTGTGACTAATCGTTCGAGAGCAAGCATTTTCAATAACAAAGAATGAGTTGTAACATCATATACACTGTCATGTTTTAGCAAAATTTGGATAGTTTTGCGGTCCCTAAACATACCCTTTGAATATTATGTTATATCCCTTGCTAAGGTCAAATAAGGACATACACAAATGAGCTACTACAATTAACAAAAAAAATCACTGAGTTGAATGTAGCAAATTTAACTTGTAAAGTCTGGAATATGCACTTCCAGTTCTCACAGGAATTAGAAAACCCTCTTTTTTACAGTTTAATTACAATTATTCAATGGTCAATTTGACATGTACTTAAAAACAATGGGGTGGTTTCAATGATTACATTGTCCCTTTAAATATGTTATATTACAGTCTCAAAGTGTTTTGTGTCATTTAAAAACAAACAAAAATAAAACTAAAGGAAATTAATTATTTAAACATTTAGCCACCAATCAGCTAGCGCCACCCAGGTGCTGAACCAAAAATGAGCCAGGTCCTACACTTACATTCCTGCTTTTCAAATAAAGATAATAAGAGAACGAGTAAATTAAAAAGTTGCCTAAAATTTCATGCTCTATCTGAATCATGAAAGAGAAAATTATAATTTTCCTCCAAAAGTAACCAAGTTTTTGGACATTAAATGAAAATGAGGGAGGGTTATGCAGTCTTATGAAATTAAATGCAGTTAAAAAGAATGTCAAAAGTCTGAAAACTTGGTGAAAACGTATTCTAAAATCACTTTACACCTGCTGAATGCTTTATGGCTCAAAGTTACCACCACCAATAGTGACTTGACTAATGTGTAATATCCCTTTAAGTTCTTTGTAGTGACTTTTACTATTTACTGCTGACATAAAAAATACTTTTTAAAATATATTTTTGTATGCTAGAAGACTTTAATATAATAATAAATACTCACTCAAAAGATCACAAAATAGTTACTGATATGCTTTGTCACAATCAACCAGTTTTATTTCTTAAAGAGCTATGAAACCCAATTTTAAAGTAACTCTTACAAGATGGTGCTCTTGCAACCTTCACTTGTCAAGTCTGTGCCAACTCAGCAATAGTCTTGTACATGTATTTTAAAATATGCGACATTAAGGTAGCACCGAGAAGAATCTAATCAAGGCCAAGGAGAATTTAATCAAGTCTTAAAGGGATACTAAACCCAAATTTTTTCTTTCATGATTCAGACACAACATGCAATTTTAAGCAACTTTCTAATTTACTATTATCATTTTTTCTTCATTCTCTTGCTATCTTTATTTGAAAAAGAAGGCATCTAAGCTAGGGAGCCATACAATTTTTTGATCAGAAATCTAGACAGTACTTGTTTAATGGTGGATGCATTTAGCCACCAATCACCAAGCACAACCCAGGTTGTGAACCAACAATGGTCCAGCTTCTAAACTTACATTCTTGCTTTTCAAATAAAGATAGCAAGAGAATGAAGACAATTTGATAATAGGAGTAAATTAGAAAGTTCCTTAAAATTGCATGTTCTATCTGAATCATGAAAGAAAAAATTTGGGTTCAGTGTCTCTTTAATTGTAGTAACCGTTACATATCCTCTATTTTTAGTATTCTGGTATACACTCACTGATGCTGAGGTTTATAACATCTACAGCAAGGGTATCAAACTCAAAGTTTCTGTGGGCCACTGGTCAAGTGTTCTTTTCCCATGGGGGCCGCTTGAACTTAGTGAGTGCTCCGAAAATGGATAAACTAGGAAATGGAAGTGACATTTATCCAAGTAGTAGTGAATAGTGGGAGTTGTAGCCCACAATAGACATACACAGTTGTATATTTATCTTGTGAGTACCAAGTGAAGTGATCATCTTGGAACTGTATAGCAATGTAAAAAGTGATATTTACCCAACGCAGTGCGTGGTGGTAGTCTACACTGGATGCTTTGTCTTTATATTTGTCTTATGAGTGCCTATAGAGAATATCAACTAGTTACAACTCTTAGAACCTTAAAACAAATTGGCAGCCCAAATTAATGGTTTACCTATTAAACAAGGGAGGGCCAGATTAAACTATCTTGAGGGCCGCATTTGGCCCTGGGGCCTGTACTTTGAGACCACTGATCTACAGCATCTATACACTGCACATTATTAGTATTTTCACTGTTGTAATTGGTAAGTTTAGGAATGCCATCCTCAACAAGTGACAACCTTTCATAGAATTCCTTCACAATTAGGATACTTAGCCTGACAGAATTGGGGGGCACACCTAATGTATGAGGGACTATACACTGCACCCATATTACTCTGTGGCCACCGTGGAACCAGCAAATGTCATATCATTTCTGACCAACACTTTAATTCTATCAATGTCCACTTTATGTGCAATAGCAACATGCACTTAATGAACATGTTTGGAAAGTATCCTCAATCCACTCATGACTACCATATCCTCAGCAACTCATCTGGTTGGCTACAGTTGGAGGCCACAAAGTGGCATCATGGATGGATCAGTGTTCAGTACTAATGCACAGCATGCATACATATACAATGGAAAGTACAAGATTGGAGGTACCTTTTAAATGCACTCATATATATATATGTGTACTAAATATGTTCCAACCAAGGTTTATTTTGATATTTGAAATGTCTCTAATGTTCTCTACATAAATAAACACATTGCCATGCAATGTTCCTTGCCACGTCCATGGCAGCACAGCTGCGCAGGATTTCTGTAGTCCCCGCGCACTGACAAAAGAAGTCCACGCATGACAGGGCAAGAGAGGTATTTCAACAATCTGCGTGCCAAAAGTGCATATAATAACAGACAGTGCAGAAGGCCGCTGGTAGGATCAGCAGCAACAGTGGCGGGAAACTCCAAGTATAGGACACTCACATTGGCAAACTTAAGAGGGTTGACTTCATCTTCATAAAACCAAAGACCTTCAGAGGGTAAGCATACTCTGTTTCTGTTTCACATGCATGATACTGTGTTAGTGACATGACAGAGGCAGACATTTGTACAGAGGAATTGAGCCTAATATTTTAGGGACTTGGTGCTTTGTATTGGAAGATTTAGTCATATATTAATTTTTATAGGTACATGTCTTATTTTTCAATTAAGGTCAGCATTTTGTGAAAATATAATCACTGATATAATCTGCAATGGATCATATTACTGAACTAGACATATCAAGCATATATGGCTAATCTTTGGAAAACATATTTTAGGACAACTAAAAGGTATATGTTCTTTGTAAAGTTAGTATAATGACAGAATATAAATTTAACCCTGCACAACCCAGTGACTCATATGTACAGCTAGCATAAGATAAAACACAAATGACAAGCCTCTGTAAATTTAAAATGTGGTGTTTTTCCCCCACAGAATCCCCCAAATTAATACAAAAGTCACTCCCAGTAATGTTAATTCAGATTTTGAGGGCTAAATTGAAAGTTGCATCTGTATAGAATAATATTGGTTTGCATGAATAATGTTTTTATTTCTGCTTTCAGTTGTGTTGCCTTTAATAAAGAAAAGCCTACTTTTGTACTGTTAAAAAAAAAAAAAGTCACTCCCATATTTTACTAATATTCTTGAAGTATGACAAAAAAGTATAAAAACAAACAAACCATAGTTCTACATAAACACGTCATGATTTACTTTTTCTAAAAGGAAGAAATCTACTGCAAGTCGACCATATTCGTTCTTTTTTTAACCAGTGTCCTGGAGGATTGCACAATACATGTTGAAGTAACTAAATTTGCCTACTTTTATTCTACTGAAATTATTAAACACATTTCCTTAAGTGGTACATATTCCCAGCAAATGTTTATCACGTATCTGTAAAACTTGATTCAGTTTCTGTACACGCATCAGATTTTGTAGTCTCAGCTTGAATGTGTAGTATCTCATTTTCACAACATCTGCAAATGTTAAACAATCGGTTAATGTCATATACAGTATGTAATCATTTTAAAGACTTTTAATAGTCAGACACTTGTGACTTGTCAAAAGGTTGGTCTTCGTCTATTAATTTGTACAATTTCTCAAAAAAGTTAAATCTGAAGGATTATCTGAAATTATAAATTTATAATGTTTGCAAATAATATTTCTCGTTATTATACAATGCAATTCTGACTTTCTTTTAAAGGATTAATAATAACCTCATGCATAGTTGTTTTGCAAAAAAGTGACATGCATTTAGAAATAAGTTAGGGTACTTATACTTAATAGAGCCCCACTCTGGTGCAATAGAGTTTTGTTTCATTATTGTATACTAGTACAGTAGAAGCTGAAATTCCCCATCTCCACTTTCTGGGGGATTCAAGGGGGCGAAGCGTCAATCCTCAAGTTTCACTTGGGGTGGATGCCAAAGGATCGGGGAGTGCTCTGCACTAATCCTCTGGTATCCACTCTAAGTGAAACTCGTAGATTGACACTTCGCCCCCCCATTAATTGCCCACATAGTGTGGAATTTAAGCTTCAACAGAACTTTGGCAATAATAGACAAAAATCTATAGCGCGATTTTGCTGGCAGTGGCAGGCCGGTAATGGAAAAGTACCCTAAATTATTTGTTATTAGAAGGATATAGGTATTATATATTAGGTAGTAGTTCATAGATATTAGTAAGTAGTTTAGAGTTTAAAGTAAGTAGTTCATAGTTAATAAGATATAGTCAATAGTTATAAGGTTAGATTTGTAAATAATTAATAGTATAATTAATAGATAGTAGGATATAGTTGTTAACAGTTAATATTTTGCATACCTTCATCCTTTGTTTTTTCTCTCTGCTCAGAGATGTTTTCATCTATGTAAATATAATTTAAAAGTATTAATTACCAAAAATTCCCATTCACAAATACAAATATACATTTATGTCTATATCTGTGAATACATTAATATTTTTTTTATTAATGTTTTATATTTTACAATGCAAATAGTTAATTAAATATCAATTTACCTGAGGAGTCAGAGAACAGTATAGTGAAATCTGGCATTTCTGGCACAAATGAGTCTTGATAAAGATTGACATAATCCCAAGTGTCTGAAATATAATTAAACACTTTTTGTAGCCAAATGATTTGTACATAATTTGACATTGGATATTTTTTAAAAAAAGGTTCTTACCAGCTGAGCACTCATATTTGCCATGTACATAGTTTTCAATATTTGCGGGATGGAATGGGGACATAGAACCCACATAAAAAAAGATGTGATGGATTCAGAGAACAAATATTGATCTGTTGCAAAATGTCAGAAACTGAATTTTCCCAATCTCAAAATTGAAATTCTCTTCTGACATTTAGAAACGTATTTATCATTTTGCGCAGTCATGTTATTAATATCTGCAATGTCACTCCACATGACAACCCTTTCATGCGGGTTCTTCTCCCTCTTCCACAATTCCATTAGTTAGATACAGTATTTTGTGGCTCTTAGGTGGCCACAAGCACTTAATTTTCTATCAGGGTAAAGCTTGATGTCACCGTGGCAATATTTTTCAAGACTAAGGAATTTAAGGAAGTGATCAAATGTATATATATTTTTTGTCGTGCAATTAGTTCAAGGTGTTATAAAATCTTATTGGCTCTTAATACGGATGATAATTGTATTTTTGGTGAAAATCAACTTTGCATTGAATTATGTTTGATGTGTGTTTTTTTTTAAAATTGCTATTGGTTGAAAAGTGTGGCGCAATTAGAATTGCAAATGAATTGTATTACATTATGCATATGTCAGATACCTATAGACTGACCATATATTTTATTACTGAAGACAACAAAAAACTCCATATAAATGTCGCTTCTGGATTATAAAATCACAAAATAAGAATTACAGATGATTACCAAGCACATCAAATATTAGGGGAATATATGCTTTATTAAATCATGATCAATAGAATTATTGTGAATGTCTTGTGTTATTCCTACATCCAATGATTCTAGGAGAGGCCTAGTTGATGTAAAATGTAAGGCCTAATAGATTAAGTATGGTGAATTGCAGAACTGAATTGACACATCATTTTTACCATAGTTTTGGTAGCAGTGGAGCTCACAACACTCCCTTTGGATTCCTAAATGAACACTGTCAAGTAACCTTATTTTCTGGAGTATTAATTAAAATATGCCAATGTTACTAATATTTAAATAAAGGTTCCAAATGATAGTACATCTGTGTCTTTATTTGTATTACTAGGCGATAAGCCTGCCCAGAGAGCAGTCTATGTTTAAAAAATACAAACCCCCAAGCTAAAGTTACAAGAAATAAAAAAAGTAAATAAAAAATCCCCCAAAATAAAAACACCCACTAATCTAATACTAAACTGCCAATAGCCCTTAAAAGAGCCTTTTGTATGGCATTGCACTAAGTTAAACAGCTCTTTAACTTAAAATAATACCAATTACCTCCTAACAGTAAAAACCCCCGCACAATAAGAAAAACTAACACTCAAAAAACCTAAGCTATCCATTGCCCCTAAAGGGGCATTTGTATGGGCATTGCCCTTAAAATGGCATTCAGCTATTTTACTGCCCGTAAAAGGGCAATCAGCTCTTTTACAGCCCGTTAAATCCCTTATCTTAAAAATAAAAAAATAAATCCTAAAACTAAGCCACAAAATAGGTACTCACCATTCCTGAAGTCCGACAGTGAAGGTCTTCTTCCAGATGGCTCCTTCATCTTCTATCTTCATCCGGAGCAAAGGCGGCGCTTGAGCAGAGGTGCAGAGCAGTCTTCCCCAATGTGCGGATCCAAAGTGGTGGTCCTCAGAGGCGGTTCTCAGCAGCGGTTCTCAGCAGCGGTCCTCAGCGGCGGTCTTCAGCAGCAGCAATCCTCAGTGGCATGGAGGCTCCTCTTTTTCTGATCTCCAGTATACACTGAAAATTGAATGCAAGGTACCACATTCAATTTGGGGTAACTTGCATTCCTATTGGCTGAAATTTCAAAATCAGCCAATAGGATTAGAGCTACCGAAATCCTATTGGCTGTTTAAATCAGCTAATAAGATTGTAGTAGCTCTCATCCTATTGGCTGATTTAAAAATTTCAGTCAATAGGAATGCAAGGTACCCCAATAAATATGGGGTACCTTGCAATTAATATTCAGTGTTCGACGGATGATCGCATAAAGAGGAGCCTCCACTCCACTAAGAACCACCTCCACTGAGAATCACCACTGGGCACCGCCGCTCCATGCCGCCTCCGCTCCATGCCGCCTCCGCTCCATGCCGCCTTCGCTCCGGATGAAGATAGAAGATGATGGAGCCACCTGGAAGAAGACCTTCTCTGCCGGACTTCAGGAATGGTGAGTACCTATTTGGGGCTTGGCTTTAGGATTTTTTTTTTTTATTAAGATTAGGGATTTAATGGGTTGTAAAAGAGCTGATTACCTTTTTAAGGGCAATGCCCATACAAATGCCCCTTTAGGTGCAATGGGTAGTTTAGGTTTTTTTTTAGTGTTATTTTTTTTTGGGGGGGGTTTGGTGCGTGGGGGGTTTTACTGTTATGGGGGACTTAGTATTTTTTAAATGTAAAAGAGCTGTTTAACTTAGGGCAATGCCCTACAAAGGCCCTTTTAAGGGCTATTGGTAGTTTAGTTTAGGGGGTGTTTTATTTTGTTTTTTGTTTTTTATTTTTATAGGGATTAGGTTTATTGAGATATGGGGCTTGGCAGTTTAGGAGTTAATAGGTTAATTAGGTTTATTGCGATGTCGGGGGTTGGCAGTTTAGGTGTTCATATTTTAATTATGTTATTTGTGGTTTAGGGGTTATTTACTTTATTATTTTGCGATGTTGGTGGTTTCGTTGTCTGTTAATACTTTGTGCGGGAGGTTAGTTTTTTTTGTTATACTTCCTGCGGGTGGTTAGGGTTTTTTTTATTTCTTGCGGGCGGTTACGTGTTTTTTTGTTGTTTCGTGTTTCATTGTTTTCCCTGCCATTTCTGGAATCCACCGGGACGCAGTTTTGCTGCCTCCAGGTGGATTCTTTTTGCTGCCTCGCGCAGCCAACATTCTTTTTGCTGCCTCGCGCAGCCAACATTCCTTAGAGGATGCGTGCACAACTGGTGATGGACACGTTACAAATGCGATTATAGTATAGATTTTTATAATAATTGGACACTTAAGGTACAGTGTAGTATACATTCTTTATGCATTTGCAGTTTGTTTTATAGCAGCTGCAGTGTATATCTTTTTCTTAATAAAAGGAAAATATCTGGCTATATCTTGCAATTTGAATTAAATATTTTTAGTAATTCATAACACTATGATAATATTTAATTATTTAAAATAATCGAATTCAATATAATAGTAGTAAATTAAAATTTATAGACAGATGTGTGCAATTATTATAGTACACTGTCCCAAGTAGTGACCTATGTATTTACATAAATGTGACTTCTTTGTGCTATATAGCAAATGTAAGAGTAAAAACTCCATTCAAGATTAGCATGTTGATTACATAAACATATATGTTTGGAACATTGTGTACGCGCTCAAAAGAAATCTCCATAAATGTGTTGTAATATTTTTTTTCCCATGTGTGTATGAAGCGATTTCTGTATTTTATTGATGTTAATTTTGTATTATTCCCATCTGCAATGTAATAAAATTATTCTAAAGTATTGCACATGTAATTGTTGTTTAACACGTAATCATAATGCGCATACGTGTTTATTTAGTAGTCTCTAATATGATGTTTGCCTAGTGTACTAGTTTCATTAGTAGTGTTCTGAGTTACCCATGTTTCAGGGTGTGGATATGGTAACATGCATTGCGGTCCAGGACAGCACACGTATATTGAGGATAGAGATGGCTATTCCTGTTCCCCTCTGCACACCCTGCCGCATGTATAATAATAATAATCCTATTAAAAACAAGGGCACTTTAATTCATCAAAATTTACATTTTAATCCTTAGAGCCGCTGCAGCGCTTCCTCCGCCCATCGCAATCCCTCTTCATGGGTCCAAAATGACGAATCTGGCTTCATCCAATCACAGTGTTCCCTCAGGCCATGATCCCCCCAGGGGGAACGCTGTGATTGGAGGAAGCCGGATTCGTCATTTCTGATGTAAGCAGAGGCTTCCGACGGCCAGGGGAATCGATGGAGCAGCTTTCAGGATTAAAAGGTAAGTTTTTGAAGAAAACGCTTGAAATGTCAATTTTGATGAATTAAAGTGCCCTTGTTTTTAATAGGATTATTAAAAACCAGGCACTAATTCGTCAAAATTGAACTTCACTTTAAGATGTAAATCCATTAAAGTGACCGTTGTCCTTTCTCTTAAAAACCTTATAAGTACATTTTGTATATGCATCTGCAGATGGTGGATGTGTTAATATGCAGTTGTTATAAGTGGTTTTCCAACACATTAATGGTTGTCACCAATTTAAAGGGACAGGCAAGTCCAAAATAAACTTTCATGATTTAAATAGGGCATGTCATTTTAAACAACTTTCCAATTTACTTTTATCACCAATTTTGCTTTGTTCTCTTGGTATTCTTAGTTAAAAGCTAAACCTAGGTAGGCTCATTTGCTAATTTCTTAGACCTTGAAAGCCGACTCTAATCTGAATGCATTTTGACAGTTTTTCCCCACTAGAGGGTATTAGTTTGATTTTGTCATATAGATAACATTGAGCTCACACACGTGAAGTTACCTAGGAGTCAGCACTGACTGGATAAAATGCAAGTCTGTCAAAAGAACTGAAATAAGGGGGCAGTTTGCAGAGGCATAGATAAAAGGTAATTACAGAGGTAAAACGTGTATTATTATAACTGTGTTGGTTATACAAAACTGGGGAATGGGTAATAAATGGATTATCTATCTTTTAAAACAACAAAAATTCTGGTGTTGACTGTCCCTTTAATTAATTAGCCTGTTTTAGTTAAAAAAAAGTCTTTAATACCCCTCAATTAATGTCGTCACAGCCCAAGCATGCCTTTGAGCGCGTAAGTGGCACATCTCAAACACTATAGTAGAAAATCCCCTTGCGATAATATACACTAACAAATAAGTGGCGCAAGCAAGTGATGTTTCTACTTTCAACTTGTAACCCCACACCAAAACACCATGCGCAAGCATCACCATAGCAAAATCTCAACAGCGCAATTTACAGCATTATACAAATTAAATGGTTTTTTAATTGTCACATACTATGGGCTAGATTTAACAAGAAGCAGATGCTGCTTTCTATGGCCATCATTTCTGATCCGCCAGAAATGGAAGTTTAGAAGCAGCGGTTGTAAGACCGCTGCTCCTTAACTTCTCCGCCACCTTTTAGGTGGTTGACTGAAATCATCCCGATCCGATCGGGGTAATTGATACCACCTGCTAGTGGTCGATTGGCTGCCGGAAAGCAGGGGGCAGCATTGCACAAGGGCATTTAGCAATGTCGAGCGGAAATGATTGGCTATAACTATCATGTCCACTCACCATTTAATAAATTGACCCCTTTGAGTCTTTATATTCTAATTTTACAAGTAAACTAGATACAGATACCTTATGTAATTAATAGAATAATGCTTTACAGGACAGGTCACTTAAATGAGAGTGACTGATTAGTGGAGAGGGACAAGTTGCATCTAAACTGAAAA
The DNA here is from genome assembly GCF_027579735.1 of Bombina bombina. Classification (NCBI taxonomy): domain Eukaryota; kingdom Metazoa; phylum Chordata; class Amphibia; order Anura; family Bombinatoridae; genus Bombina; species Bombina bombina. The sequence goes on along the minus strand of NC_069500.1, from coordinate 996,801,668 downwards.
CAGAGAGATCAAATAAGTCTATGCAGTTGCAACATCTCAGATCCCATCACCATTTTGCCAACAGATAATCTTTTTCCTAATGTCGTGTGTGTTTTCTACATACTAACAGCATCAGCTTTGAAGTGTAAAGAGAGTAATGTTCCAACATGGTATGTAACAGATCATATTGGCCCTCTGAGAGCTGACAGATGCATTTACTTACACTAGCACAAAGGTGTAATGAAGCATTGGATATAGAGATTTCATTATTCCTAAAATAAACTCAGTAGGATGAACCTAGTATTGTATAAACAAGCACAAATTAATAGAATACATCCAGCATACAAATATCATTTTAAAAAAGGAAAATAAAAACACCTGGCCACACTGAAGTAGGTTATTGTTTTTCCAAAGATAATGGATAAACTAAAGATAAAAGAAAGATTATTTAGAGCAACCAGTGCTGAGGAAATGTATATAATCCTTCATAAAATAATGTTAAAAACAAGTAAAAACTTAAGAAAAAGAGGATGAACAAAAGTTCTTCAAATGTATTTATTTTCACTTATAAATGTTATTGTGTGTTAGCCATTTTATTTTTTCAAAACTATCAACCTCACTTTTAGAATCACAAGATTATTGTACTTATATTATGCATAAAATGATCTGTAACTACTTTAGAAAAAAAATTGTGTTGCTGATAGTATAAATAAATATATATATATAATTAAAGAGGCATATTACACAAATACTTTCTTTAGTTCACCTGAAAACGTATCTTTTAAAATGGACGTTCCTTTGATGAATAAAACAAAATTTTTGTGGGAATAGTCATATCAGCCATAGAGCTGCGGAATCTGGTAGCGCTGCGGAATCTGTTTGCGCTTTACAAATAACCGATAATATTATTATTAATAATACTAGAGCAGTAGAGTCTCAGTACCTAGTCATGTACCTACTCTTATTTTCATTATAAATTTAAACAGCTTTTACCTTTTGATTATAAACTACAAGAAATTTCAGTTATTTTGCTATAGAATAACATATCAGCCAAATCTTGTTTTTTAAAACAAATTAAGATAATTTTAACTGTAATTATTTTTAATAGCTAAATTCCACCCACCCTTTGCCTTATTTGGAGGAGCCAATCTGGGCTTTAATCCACAGACAACATAGTCATAGTTATAACATTTTTATAAGGTGCATTGTTTAGTAGATGTTAACTGATAAAGTTAATTTTGGATTTATATGTAGCAGAGTTAGCCTTAAGACTTCAGCAGGGTACATTTCAAGTTCTGAGAATTAGGAATTGCTCAATTTCCAGAGCTAAATTGCATAACAAGAGGGCAATATAAATAATAAAAATGTATTGCAAAGTTGTTTTTGTTCTGCATTTATATAAAAAAAAACTCAAGGTGTTTACTGTCCTTTTTAAAGGGACACTGAACCCAATTTTTTTCTTTTGTGATTCAGATAGAGCATGCAATTTTAAGCAACTTTCTAATTTACTCCTATTATCAATTTTTCTTCATTCTCTTGGTATCTTTATTTGAAAAGTAAGAATGTAAGTTTAGCTGCCGGCCCATTTTTGGTGAACAACCTGGGTTGTTCTTGCTGATTGGTGGATTAATTTAACCGATCAATCATCCAGTGCTGTCCATGGTCTGAACCAAACATTTTATTAAATGCCTTCTTTTTCAAATAAAGATAGCAAGAGAACGAAGAAAAAATGATAATAGGAGTAAATTAGAAAGTTGCTTAAAAATGCATGCTCTATCTGAATCATGAAATAAAAAATTTGGGTTCAGTGTCCCTTTAATCTCATTTCAGGCAAAATAATGATTTTACCATGTTTAAATGCTGCTTGGTAGAAAGATAATTTAGTACAATGTCTCGTTAATCCAGAGCATTTTTAGTGTTCTTTTTTTGTTGAGTTTAACTTTAAAGCAATGGCTTTTCCATGCTTGTGATACACACCAAGGGGTCTACTTAACAAGCAGTGGATATTGCATCGACACCCTATCATTTCTGGTCCGCCAGAAAAGAAGTTAAGAAGCAGCAGTCGTAAGACCGCTGCTCCTTAACTTCTCCGCCATCTTTTGGGTGGCGGACTGAAATAATCCTGATCCGATACGATCAGGGTGATTGACTGCTCCTGCTATCGGCCCATTGGCTGCCGGTGAGCAGAGGGTGGCATTGCACATTCAATGTTAAATGCCGACAGCGTATGCTATCGGCATTTAGCGAGGTCGAGCGGACATAATTCGCCACAGCTAATCAATTAATCATGTCTGCTCGACCTTTAGTAAATCTACCCCCCAAAAGTCATTATTGTAGCTCCACAATTATCAAAGATGTCATTAATGTTCAAGTCAATCCATGTTTGTACATGCACATTGCTGCTCCCATGTCAAAGAGAGAGGCATAAATGGGGCTAAAGGAGAACTGAAATAAGGAAAAATAATTTAGAACTAGAAAAATAATAGTTTAGGGCTTTTTTTTCTTCTTTTTTGCTTTTTTTTTTAAAGAAAGGACTACCAATGAATCACAACACCAGCCAATGAAATATAGAGACCTACAACTTTAGCACAGACTACTGATGTGATGAGACATTTTTTCCCAATTGCTTTTGACAGTTGTCTATAATATATGCATTGTTTTCTCTATCAAGCACCGCACAAAAATATTGCAAGAATCTTTGAAAAACAATAAACTGAAGAGGTTAGTGAACATGCCAATGCCTTTCATAAGAATTATCACTTTGAAGTTGACAGCTTTTCTCAAGGGGCCTGACAATTCTTAGTCCTACCAGTTTGTGACTAATAGGTGGTTTGATGTGACATGAGCTAGCTGTCTGGGGAAATTGAACCATCTTTTGGCTCAA